>NC_084637.1:15359657-15659657 GCF_033978795.1 Nerophis ophidion | reverse complement strand
ATGGGTTAGTGCATGTCATACTTGCCAACCTTGAAACCTCCGATTTCAGGAGGCGGGGTGTGTGTGTGGGGTGGGGGGGGACGGATACATGGTTGGGGCCGGGGGCGTGGTTAAGAGGGGAGGAGTATAATTCACCAACACGAGTTTTTCATATATATTTCATATATATAAATATATATATACGTATGAAATACTTGACTTTCAGTGAATTCTAGCTATATATATTTATTTTATTATATATATAAATAGAATAAATAGTTGAATTTCCGACGGCACCTATCAAATACACAGTAATAAAAACACAGTTGTTCTACTAACTGTACTGTGCTTGCTTGTTACTAAAAAAACCAACAACAACACTTACCTTTCACTATTTGAGTAACCTTTGTTCTGCCATTTGCGTATTGGCGAGCAATCTCCGAATCCGGGAACATATCCTTCACGGATTTGTTGTAGACATCCGCAAATGAGAAGGGGATGTTGCTTCCAGCTATCAGCATAGCCATCTTTGTCTCAGCATAAGTTACACCATCGGTTCTCCATTTTGCGAGGTGGCATACTGGGTTGTGAACGATGCTGCGCTGCGGACGCTTTGTGCTGCGCTGACCGTTCATGACTGAGTATATCCGTTCGGCCGCCGTGTTCAATGGAGAAGTTTGTTCTACAAAATTTACAGGCAACATACCCCTTCCCCTTCGAACTCTCTTGGATAAACTGAAATTCTTGTTTCCAATCGTTCTGGAACTTGCAAGCATATTTCTTCATTTTGCTCGTCGAGGGTGTAATATATTGGGTTGGAGTCAATAACCAGGCGACGTGATGAAGTTATGTCTCTTTACTGTGGGCTTCAGAACAGACTCCCTAATGCATGTTTCTTGACTGCACTTAAATGTAGAATATATGTAGAATATATTTACATTCTATTCTATTCTATGTACATTAGATGCCAATATTGTCCTGTTTAAGAGGGTCACAACATTGCTGAGTCAGGTTCTCATGGAGCTGGAGGGGACGTGTCCTCCAGCTTCGCCTGAATTTCGGGAGAAAATTTGTCCCGGGAAGTTTTCAGGAGAGCCGCTGAATTTCAGGAGTCTCCCGGAAAATCCGGTAGGGTTGGCAAGTATGGTGCATGTGCCTCACAATACGAAGGTCCTGAGTAGTCCTGAGTTCAATCCCGGGCTTGGGATCTTTCTGTGTGGAGTTTGCATGTTCTCCCCGTGACTGTGTGGCTTCCCTCCAGGTACTCCGCCTTCCTCCCACCTCCAAAGACATGCACCTAGGGATAGGTTGATTGGCAACACTAAATTGGCCCTGGTGTGTGAATGTGAGTGTGAATGTTGTCCGTCTATCTATGTTGGCCCTGCGATGAGTTGGCGACTTGTCCGGGGTGTGGCATGCCTTCCGCCCGAGTGCGGCTGAGATAGGCTCCAGCACCCCCTGCGATCCCAAAAAGGACAAGCGTTAAGGAATGGGTGGATGGATAATTGTTACTGATTGTACCAAATAAACAAATAAAAATCGGTAGAGTGCCAGGAACTTTAAATACGCGGACGTGATATTTCAATGTTGAAGGAGTGTATTTTTCAAGGGAAAACAAAGATTATGGCAGGTACAAAAATTATTGGTTATTTCAACTATTTCCCCTAAGATAAGCAATAAGACAACAAAGTGTTTTTTTCTGAAATAATCGATAGCATATGTTAGAAAAATATTGTGTGTAAATTATCAAAAAACTTTCCGCTCTCTGAATTTCCATTGAACAGATGAGAACTGTCTTTGTTCGGCCAAGCAAGGTCTAGGAAGATTCCGCTCTGTACGTTGGAATGCGACGAGAGGGGTTTTCTATTGTCCTCAAACACTTGCAGAAGCTGAATCCAGGACAAGCCCAAGCCCGAGGCATCTTCTTCTTTTGTCTTCAACGTGACCGAAAACAATGACTGTTTACATACTCCCCATTTCTGTTCTGACATGTGTTGTTGCGTAAACATTGAATATCTAAATAAAGGAGGAGACGTAAACATTTTTCGTCAGAGCATGGTGCAGACTGTAAGAGTGTACAGTGGCCATGTCTCTCCTCGGATCTGAGTCCAAATTTAATTCTGTCTCTGTTTGATTCTTTGCCTTTTGTCTTGTTTAATAGATGTCATTAGTGTTTGAACCTGACAGCGTAAATGTTCCAAATTTTTTGCTGATTTTGGTGAATTCCAAATTTGATGACCAAGGACCTTTGAGATACCACTAAAGATATTTTCTGTGTCGTTTCAGTCATTTTACCTGGACAGGAGGACGGCAGCTGTGAAAGTAAGCGAAAGGATAAATAGTCTTACCGTTCCTACAATTTAGTTTTAGCTCAACCCCTCGTTTTGTCATTGACAGCGTTCACCTTATTCCAGTTGGTCGCCGTGGGCATAGCCAGTTTTTTCGCCGCTGCTCTCTTGTCGGCACTGGCCTTTGCTTACTGTCACCATCTGAGTCGGCCCTCGGCGGACTCATCAGTCCTCCACCCTACCAGCACGCACAACCACCTTAACTACAACAAGCGGGGCAATGCCATGCCAAAGAATGAGAAGTACATTCCCATGGAAGTTGTGGTGGGTTATTGTCAAATATTTTCGCATTTTCAATTGGGCTGTCGAATGTAACGCAATTGTCATCAAAATGTCCTTTATTTTTTTTTGGGACGCGCAGTTATTGAGAGGGGACACATTTTCTGGCAGGCTGAAAGAATGTGTATATTCTCCTATAACATGTTCTGGTTGATAATCCTCAATTACAGTTATACTTACAGAAGGTTAAGGCATTGTGTTGTTAATGTGCAATGCTGGTTTCCGCCGCACTGCAGGAATTTTTTTTTTGAATTATTGTCAGCAAAAGAGTGTTTATTTCCATTTTGTTGTTTACAAAAAAAAACATTTGCATAAAGTTAGCAAATCGTCCAGTCCCGTGTTGATAGTATGAAAACTTAAAAATGATATGGTACTTAATGTGATGATATGAACATTTCTCATTATCAGTACAATCTTGGTATTGTTGAATGTGTTCAAAATAGGGCTGGGCGATTTTTATTTAATATCTAGATATTTTTAGGCCATATCGCGATACACGATATACATCTCGATATTTCGCCTTAGCCTTGAATGGACACTTGATACATATAATCACAGCAATATGATGATTCTATGTGTCTACATTAAAACATTCTTGTTCATACGGCATTAATATATGCTCATTTTAAACTTTCATGCAGAGAAGGAAATCACAACTAAGACAACTGACCAAAACGGTATTTGTTAAACAGTTATTAAGCAGTGGCACAAAAATTCATGTCATTTCAAAACAGAAAGTGCAAGATTGTCAGAGACATTTTAAAACAAGCTATTAGTGCACTTTTGTGCATGATGTCACTAAGATGACATATCAAAACAACACTAAATTAGAGTGCGGTTTTTGTACAGAACGCCACTACAAGAGTTTAAAACAAATAAAGTGCAATTTTGTGCATGATGTCACACCATGAATTGATTAACGTGGACCCCGACTTAAACAAGTTGAAAAACTTATTCGGGTGTTACCATGTAGTGGTCAATTGTACGGAATATGTACTGAACTGTGCAATCTACTAATAAAAGTTTCAATAAATCAATCAAAACACAAAATATTTCAAAAACTTTCAAAAAAAAAAAAGAGCTGCGTAAATGCGTAATAGGAAATCAAATAGTGTTTGTCCTTTGCTATGTGGTATGTTACTATGGACGTTATTAAATTCTGTTGTTGACTATTTTATTCATACGGTGTTGATCTGGAAATGTTTGCCTCGGCATTGTGATGGTGTGGGCGTGTGGCACCGAATGGAGATGTTGACATGCGGAGTAAGCACTCTTCATTCTCTAGCAGGTGACTTTTCAAATGATGCTACATATTAGCAGTAATGCTACTTTTTATAGCAACACTTTTGGCCCACACTTGGCAAATTACGGTTGTCTGTTCGAAATATTCCCGCTTGAAGCCAAACCACCGCCAGACGATGCCCCTGCGTTTTTTCTTGGGAAAGAGCGAGAAGAGCCTGTAGTGTAATGCCCGCAGCTAAAAGCAACTGCGTGAGAACGTATACTCGAATATCACAATATAGTCATTTTGTTTAACGCACAGAGACAAACCCGTGATATATCGTCTATATCGATATATCACCCAGCCCTAATTCAAAAATCATCTTATCACACTCTTTTAACCAGGTGTCATTTTTAAAAACTTAAAGTGTCTTGTAGTCATGTTGGTATTAAGATAGGTAGGATTAGCGCACTAGCTGCTTCTGTTGGAAATTAAAAGAATCACTAAGTGTTTAAATGTGTGGTAAGCAATCACGGTTTTACGATAATTACAATGTGAAATGACAATACTGTCAAGAATTTATAAATGGTTGATTTATATAGGCTAGTAAGGTAAAGTGTTGTACCTGACAAGTTTCGGCTACCTTGCTTCTGCAGGTGTCAGTTGAAAACATAGTCCAGTTGTTATCATTCGTAGCCAAGTCTACATATTTCCTGTTCAGAGGGACCATATACAGACGGAAGGAGGGTTTTGTCATGGGGCACCCCCTCTCAGCCATCATGAGTGGCTTCTTCATGGAGGACTTGGAGGCCAAAGCCATAGCCACCGCTCCCGAAGGATGTAGACTGTCCCTCTGGAGGCGCTATGTGGACGACATCCTGAAAAAGATTAAGACCGGTTTCACACAAAGACTCACAGACCACTTGAACACCATAGACGAGACGGGAAACATAAAGTTGACTCATGAAGAGGAAGAGCACAGATCTATCGCTTTCCTGGACATGAAAATCAACCAGATTGAGGATGGAAGCATTAAGATAACAATATAAAGAAAAGCCACACATATGGATCAATACTTACTATGGACATCGAAGCACCCCACAGCACACAAACTGTCAGTAGTCCGCACCAAGCTGATCACAGACTACCATGACAGAGAAAAGGAGGAGAACCATATAAGCCTGCAACTACCCCAACTGGGCCATAAACAAAGGCAAACAAGAGGTCCAGAGAAACAACAAGGAGAAAAAAATGAAGAAAGGTTCTCGGCCTGAGAACCTGGCCATTGGTCACCCTCCCATACGTCAGGGGCGTCACAGAACGCATACAGCGAGCAATGAGGAAACACCGCATCAGCACACCAGTGAAGCCGCACATCAAGCTTCGCCCAATCCTAGTACACCCTAAGGATCAGATCCCCCTGAAAAAAAGTGTGATGTGATCTATGAGGTCCCTTGCCTAACATGCATTAAAATATACATAAGAGAGACAGGTTGACTGTTCAGCACACGAAAAAGGAACACCAGAAAGAATGTGTCAAAGAACATTGAATTGTGTGTGTGTGTGTGTGTGTGTGTGTGTTTGTGTGTTTGTGTGTGTGTGTGTGTGTACAATCCTATATGCAATTTGAGTAATACTAATATTCTGCAAATGTAAAAACAAATATGAATTCTGACTAAAGAATTGGTGCCAATGGAAACTAAGAAAAGGGATTTGGGTACACTATCTGGAGTACAGGGCAGGCGAGTGGGGGATCTTATGTTCGTGGATAACTCCTCTGGCAGGGGGCTCCCCTCGTCTCTTTTAATGCACAGCATAGGACACATAGCAAGAGTGGTCCTCAGGTCCTGTTGATCAGGGGCAGTAGCTCCACAACCACAGATCCAGTATTAACCACTAATATCACAGTCAAAATGAAAGCTTGTTCAAGTGTATATTATATATACTATTATATATATAGTATTTATATAGGTGTGTGTGTGTGTGTGTATTTTGGGTATATGCATGTGTGTAAGTATTTATATAGGTGTGTGTGTGTATTTTGGGTATATGCATGAGTGTATGTATGTGATTATGTGTGTATATGTATGTATGTGTATGTATACATATATAAATTGTATATATGTGTGTGTATATATGTGTTTGTTGTGTATATATGTGTGTGTGCATATGTATATATGAGTGTGTGAATTTAAATGTATTATATATAGATAAGATATAGCATCTACGCAGCAACCACTGAATTTAATTATATAATATATATTATTGTATTATATATTGCATATATATATTGTATATGTATAGGGGTGGGACCTAATAAGTTTACTTCTTCCCACTCCCTTTTGAGCCAATCTTGACATTTACAAAAGATTAGTCACATGTAATGTTTTCAATGTAGGTGTAAAAATAATGCATATATATATATTTCTTTTGTATTTTATGTCATTCTTTTGTTTTGTTTGCATGGCTCAAAATAAACCATTCATTCATTCAATGTGAAAAGGAAACATCTGGAACGCTCACCCGTGCAACGAGAATGAAAGCAACGCAGGAGAATCTAAAATCCGCCATTTCAGATCACTGCAAGAATGAAAGCAACGCAGGAGAATCTAAAATCCGCCATTTCAGATCACTGCAAGAAAGAAAACCATCCAATGAACTGGGAGGCAGCCAAGGTCATTAGAATGGAAAGCCATCGGTGGATCAAAGAGGTGGTTGAAATCAGGAAGCGGACCCCAAAGACTGTCAACAGGGATGAAGGAGCATACCAACTATCCCACACCTGGGACACAGTCCTGGCCGTTTGGTAGACATTAGAGATGTGCGGTTTGCGGTCACAACTGCGGAGTCCGCGGATAAACCGCGCGTTGGGCGGGTGACATGATGAAAAAATAGATTTTAAATAGATTCGGGCGGGTGGCGGTTGAAACAGTTCGGAAATATATATTGTAATAATCCCAGGAATGTAGGCTCATACAACTTTTTCGTTTGTCTTGTCTCTATTGCACAACATGTAATACAACCACACAACAGCTCTCATGTCTCTAACGCTTTTCCCGGGAAAATGCGAACTCTCACTTCCTGTCGATAACGTCACTTCCCTATCTCTCCCGGAAGTCCCGCCCCCCCCCAGCCAAAGTCATTGGCTAACACCCCGTAGCCAGCCGCTACATTATACATAGTTAAATGTTATGTTGAAGAGGTTCATTTAGCCTACTGACGTGTATTAATAAATGGTTGATTTATATAGGCTAGTAGGTAAAGTGTTGTACCTGACAACTCTTGATGGTACAATCCATATATCACGTCACAGATAACATCACGTGACACCTCTGATGAAGGCTGCAGAAGCAAGGTAGCCCAAACTTGTCAGGTACAACACTTTACCTTACTAGCCTATAGAAATCAACCATTTATAAATAGTTAAATGTTGTTACCCACATACGAAAAACGAGCAGCACTCTTTGAAACAGTATATGGGCATACTTTTATTTTGAAGTGTCTCGTTTGGTCTGTCAACGGATGTAAGGAAGCTACTTCCGGGTATGGCCAACGAGGTATTTGTCATTTGTTGGTATTTTACTTGGTAAAATGTTTGATCCACATGCTGTGCATGCTATTATTTTTACGTTTGTAACCTGCTTTATTTATTACAGTTTTCACGGTGAATTTGAAGGTAAAAGAAGCATTCAAATAAATCCGTTCAAGAAAGCCATTGCGTCTGTGCTATTTGGAGGGAGTTACACTTTCTAACCTCACTAATGCCTTGCATCGTCTATATTAGATATAGAACAACGGGCGGGTGGCGGGCGGGTGTGGCTTTGATGAAATGTTGGTTCGGGTGGATTGCGGTTGGATGTCGACTTTAGTGATGCGGTTGCGGATTATATAATTGCCTATCCGCGCATCTCTAGTAGACATCCAGACGACAGGGGGCGCCCCGCCCTACCCCCAACGCACACCAGAGGACGCCGCCATCCCACCACTTCAGGTGGGATGGTACAATCCATATAACACGTCACAGACAACGTCACGCTAACATCACGTGACACCTCTGATGAAGGCTGCAGAAGCAAGGTAGCCCAAACTTGTCAGGTGCAACACTTTACCTTGCTAGCCTATAGAAATCGACCATTTATAAATACACGTCAGTAGGCTAAATGAACCTTTTCAACATAGATAAAAGGGATGGATGTATGGACATTGTACACTTTAAGGATCAAAAATCTGTGATTAATCACAAGTGATTACATGTTAACTATAGATACATTTCTGATTAATCACGATTAAATATTTTAGGCGTTTGACAGCCCGAATTTTTTGCAATCTTGCGGGTTGATCTTTTGGTGACTCTATCTTTACTCTGCAGAGGCTACATAAGAACAATCTTCGCATGAATGACGACGCAAGCAACCACTTCCAGTCCTCCGTCGCTTCCAGCAACGTGTTCGCTACCACCTACTTCCCTCCCAACCTGAGCAAGTATGACTTCCCCTCGGAAGCACCGTGCAGGGCCTACATGCACAGCTAACATCACATCTGCTGCATAAAAAAAAAAAAAAGTGAGACGGGAGTGCGAGTCATGGACACCAAATCACCTTAAATTGTTTTACACTACAGCATTTACCTACATCTTAACAAACAGGCTTTGCATATGTTTCATATTTTATTTCCCAAAAAAAAAGTGACAAATGTGTGCTACACTTTATCATATGGGACAATGTTGTTTTGACTGTGTTTGACACTTGCAGTAAAGATGACTAAGGACACAAATCAATGAATGAATGCAAAATTTTGTATCATCAAAGACATTAACCAGACTCTCCAGGATCTTGTGAGGTTGCAATCGGGGTCAATTTATGCAAATTATGCCCAGTAGAGATGCGCGGGTCGGGCGGTTGACATGAAGAATAAATAGATTTTAATTAGATTCGGGCGCGTGGCGGTTGAATCATCCGGAAATATTTGATATACATGGTCAAAGACATGCACCTGGGGATAGGTTGATTGGCAACACTAAATGGTCCCTAGTGTGTGAATGTGAGTGTGAATGTTGTCTGTCTATCTGTGTTGGCCCTGCGATGAGGTGGCGACTTGTCCAGGGTGTACCCCGCCTTCTGCCCGATTGTAGCTGAGATAGGCGCCAGCGCCCCCCGCGACCCCGAAAGGGAATAAGCGGTAGAAAATGGATGGATGGATGGGTTCTGGGATCTGTATCTTTTGCCATTTTAAGAGCCATTTAAGACCCGTGTCATAAAGCGAAGAAGACAATAGGAGACGCTATTATTCTCTTGAATGGCTGCCGGAAGTCACCCAGGTGATAAGTATTAGGGCGTGCTATGAAGCCATTGCATTGTCTTTGTCGCCTTCTACAGCATGTACGATCTGCTTGTCAGTCCAGCATCATGTTGTGTGTGGCTTCCGCGGCAATACACACACGACTGCAAGGCATACTGGGTGACACAGAGTACACTAATGGTTGTGATATAATAAATTTTAACACTCTTAGTAATATGCGCCATGCTGTGAAGGCGCACCAATTAAGAACGACAAACAAATTTCGGGGGAACATCCTCACAGTAACACAACATAAACGCAACACAACAAATACCCAGAATCCTTTCTATTCATGACAGGTCCTGACTATTTTATACACCCCGCTAGCAGCAAACCCCCCCCGCGCGTCGGTAAGGTGGGCGGGGTTGGGGGTGTAAAATATATTCAGGAAGTGTCACGAATACAAAAGATTCTGGGTATTTGGTGTACTCTGTATCACCCAGTATGCCTTTCAATCGTGTATCTATAAATGCGATAGCTGCACACAACATGTTGCCGGATCAACAATCGGTTCGTACATGTTGTCGAAGGTGTCTAAGGCAATAGTTTCACAGCATGCCCATATTGTTGTCATCAGGATGAGCGCTTTTGGATGATCGCGAGAACGTTAGCGGCTCCAATTGTCTTTGGTTCTCTGTGAAACAGGTTTAAATAGCTCTGTGAGTGGTAAAGGCGGCCAACCTCTGATGTATTTCAGCGGGCGGTTGGCGGGCGGGTATGGTCCTGATAAAATGTTAGTTCGGGTGGACGGCGGGTGGATGGCGACTTTGGTGATGCGGTTGCGGATGTTATAATTGCCTATCCGCGCATCTCTAATGCCCAGCCATTTTACTTTTATCAAAACTTCCAAGCACAATTTAGCCAGTCATTTTTATTTTTGCCACTGCAGTAACCGGTTATGTCTGACCTCCAAAATAAAATGCCACCAAATTGAACATGTAACAGGCCCTGGACGTGACATTTACTGTTTAGTTTAGTTTAGTCTTTATTTGAAGGGACAATGCACAGAAACATTAAGCTCAAAGACAGATATGTTCTGTATCAGATTATAGCTAAATAGCTAATGTCCATCTGCAGTACATGGATACCTAAAATAAAAGGATTAAACATCATGCAATACAATTATGACAATAAAATCATACCATAGCAAGTAATCAAATTATGAAAAGTCATAAAATGCCCTTTCATGGACACATACTTAATATACAATACAACCACACCTCATTAACATCATTACACAAAGACAATACATGCTCTTGTTCACATCTGTCATCATTTGTAAAAACCACCATGATTTTAACAGACACACCTCACAATCTATAACAAAAATGCTGTCATGAATAAATATAATATACATTAAAGGCCTACTGAAACCCACTACTACCGACCACGCAGTCTGATAGTTTATATATCAATGATGAAATATTAACATTGCAACACATGCCAATACGGCCTTTTTAGTTTACTAAATTACAATTTTAAATTTCCCGCGAAGTATCGTGTTGAAAACGTTGCGGAATGATGACACGTGCGCGTGACGTCACGGATTGTAGCGGTCATTTTCTTCCAGCACCGATCACAGCTATAAATCATCTGCTTTAATCGCATAATTACACAGCATTCTGAACATCTGTGTTGCTGAATCTTTAGCAATTTGTTCAATTAATAATGGAGAAGTCAAAGTAGAAAGATGGAGGTGGGAAGCTTTTAGCCTTTAGCCACACAAACACACGGTGTTTCCTTTTTTAAAATTCCCGGAGGTGAAGCTTTACAATGGATCAGAGCTGTCAAGCGAACATGGTTCCCGACCACTTGTCAACCGGCAGGTTTCGGTGAAAAAATTGTGGTAAAAAGTCGCCTCTTACCGGAGATCTGCGGAGCTTGCGCCGTCCATGCAGCTGCCGTGACTTCCCTCAGACACTGGCGTCAACACACCCCTCCGACTATCAGGTACTATTTAACTCACTAAAACACTAGCAACAAAATTGAAAGATAAGGGATTTCCCAGAATTATCCTAGTAAATGTGTCTAAAAACATCTGAATCGCTCCCAATGCAATCGTCTTTTTTTTTTTTTTTTTTTACTTTTTTTTTTTCTAGTCCTTCGCTATCAATATTCTCAGCCACAAATCTTTCATCCTCGCTCAAATTAATGGGGAAATTGTCGTTTTCTCGGTCCAAATAGCTCTTGCTGCTGGAGGATCCCATTATAAACAATGTGAGGATGCGAGGAGCCCTCACACCGCTTTTTTATTAGCGACTAAAAGTTGCGAACTTTATCATCGATGTTCTCTACTAAATCCTTTCAGCAAAAATATGGCAATATCGTGAAATGATCAAGTATGACACATAGAATGGACCTGCTATCCCCGTTTAAATAAGAAAATCTGATTTCAGTAGGCCTTTAATACACAATACAACCACACCTCATTAACATTATTTCACAAAGACAATACATGCTCTTGTTCAGATCTGTCATCATTTGTAAAAACCACCATGATTTTAACAGACACACCTCACAATTTACAACAAAAATGCTGTCATGGATAAATATAATATACATTAAGTTGATCTGTCAAACATAGTGTCCACCTTAGTGACCGTGTGAGCAGCTTTGATTGCTCCAAAGCCACTTTTTGACTTCAATTGTGAATGAAGAGTAATTTTTTTTTTTGTAGATAGATAGTACTTTATTAATTCCTTCAGGAAAAGTAACATTTTCAGCACAATCCCATTCAAGATCAGACAAACATTACAAGGAGACTTGTTAGACTTTTAAAGTTTGTCGTGAGGTCGTTCCATTCGCTTATGGCTTTATATGAAAAGGCTGATTGTGCAAAAGATGTTTTACTGATGCTGTAAATCACAGGCATCAAACTAAAGACCCGGAGGCCACATCCCGCAAGCCACTTCATTCTATGTGGCCCACAAAGAATTGGAATAAAGTGTGTGAGACATAAGTCATTTTGGCAATTTTTAAAAAATTGTTTCAATTTTCACCGTCAAAATGTTACTGCATACAACTGCAGTTATTCATAACTTAAAATGAGTTTGACATAAAAATAAGGCAAACAACAGTTACTTTTTTCTTCTCGTTTCTGTCTGATTACCATGCATTGACTAACGTGGACTCCGACTTAAACAAGTTGAAAAACTTATTCGGGTGTTATCATTTAGTGGTCAATTGTACGGAATATGTACTGTACTTTGCAATCTACTAATAAAAGTATCAATCAATCAATCAATCAATCAATTGAAGTCTAAAACAGAATGCCTGCTTTGCCAACTGACTCACTGGCATGTGAATGCCTCCTGGAGGTAAAATGGAGATATAACTTCAAACATAAATTTTCGTAAACATTTTTAATAAAACGATGAGTAAAAAAAACAAATGTTTTTAATCACGAGCTGATGCAATTTTATTGGGGAAAAAAATCCTCAAAGGTGCTGTTAAAGCAAGAACTTAGGTTTAAACATTCACAAAAAAAGCATTCAAATTCCTGGAGGGACTGATTAGTTGTCTAATTGTTGGCAAAATAATACTGAACACCACTGAATGACCTGATAATGATGTATTGTACTTTGGATAAAATCATGCAGAAATGGCATACCTGTGATTGATGAAGTTTCTCAAGATCAATTTTCAAGTCGAGCGGACGCTTGACCCCAGTTTCCGCCATCATAACTACTGATATGTTTCCAGGAGAACGTAACGTGATATGGAAGTCTGTCTGTGGAGAGAGAGAACTTGTTCAACAACCTGCCTTTTGAACACTGTGAACAATTGATATATTTTTCTATCATGTACTATTAAAGAATGAATACATAAACCGTGTTAGTGGTTAGCGTTTCCGCCTCACGTCTTGCAAATTCAAGGTTTTTATCAAACATACTGTATCATTGGAAGGTTCTCTAGTCCAGTGGTTCTCAAATGGGGGTACGCGTACCCCTGGGGGTACTTGAAGGTATGCCAAGGTGTATGTAACATTTTTTTTTGAATATTCTAAAAAATAGCAACAATTCAAAAATCTTTTATAAATATATTTATTGAATAATACTTCAACTATGAAAAGAAATGCAACAATGCAATATTCAGTATCACGTGGGAAACGCATTGAGTCACCCCTAGATGCACGAGGACCAGGACAGGTAAGGATTGCAGGTAGGAGCTTGGTTTAATGTACAAAAAATAAAAACACTGGTGCGAAAACAGCAAAAGAAAGTGCATGCCTTCGCACGGGAAGCTAACGCTAAACATAGCAGTGAGTCCAAAGAGTCCAAGAAGCGCGTGCCGAGCGCACGGAAGCTAAGGCGAAACTTAGCAAATAGAAAAGACATTAAAGGTACAAACGTGAACGTTGCCAATAGCAAACAACGAACCAAGAAGAAACTGAGGTAGTTTGCAGTATTTCCTAAATAAAACTATTAGCTGCTTAACTCCTGGTTGGTTATTGATGTTGCCTGGTGGACAACAAGGTTTACGCTGGCTTTGTCATCTCTGATATCGTTTTTACCACTACCAGCAGCATGCTGTTTACGTTACACAACCCGCTATAATGGGAACTAGAATAAACGAGGTGAAAAACCACGCGGACATAATTTTTCACATTTTCCAGCCATATATTTTCCTTTTCCAAATCGAGTTTGTATTTCTGCAGCCTTTTAGTGTTTTAGCACACTGGGGGAAAATTGGGTTACTGCTCGTATGCGTGGCATCGGTCTCTGCGTCATCTTTAAACTTCGTAAACATTATATACACTCCTCCCACGACTATCTTTGGGTTTCCCAATAGACTGACTCCTACTTTATCTAATGATTACAGCAATTAAATAATCCAACAATATTAATTGAACAATTCAATAACAGTACCCACTCAAAATCCATTGCAGCCGGTCACCCTGGAACGAAGGTCCCCACATCCAAGATCCCTTCTCAAGTTTCTTCTTTTCTGTGTTTTTTAGTTTTTCCTTGCCCGAAAGTGCGTTTAGATCAGGGGATGTTGTGATTTTGTTAAGCCCTTTGAGACGATATACAAATAACATTTGATTGATATGTATTCACAACAGTAGGACACTGTCAGATCGATTCAGAGAGTGCATAAAAAAGCTGCATTTAGCAGCATTTATGTGACAGCAAGTCACACGTTTGTGTTATTATCCACATTTCACAATAACAGGAAAACAATAATTCATCTTACCTTTTTTTGTTTCCGTATAGCCTGAAGTAAGAGCTTTACCCTCTCTGACTGAGTGCTAGGCTTAAAGGGTACCTATTAGAAATGCGCGGTTTGCGGTCTCATCCGCGGAGTCCGCGGATAAACCGCGGGTCGGGCGGGTGACATGACGAAAAAATAGATTTTAATTAGATTCGGGCGGGTGGCGGTTGAACCATCCGGAAATATTTGATATACATGGTTCTGGGATTGGTATCCTTTGCCATTCAAAGAGCCATCTAAGACCCGTGTCACAAAGTGCAGAAGACAATAGGAGACGCTAACATTCTCTAGAATGACTGCCGGCAGTCACCCAGATAATAAGTATTAGGGCGTGCTATGAAGCCATTGACTTTGTCGCCTTCTACAGCATGTACGATCAATCAATCAATCAATCAATGTTTACTTATATAGCCCTAAATCACTAGTGTCTCAAAGGGCTGCACAAACCACCACGACATCCTCGGTAGGCCCACATAAGGGCAAGGAAAACTCACACCCAGTGGGACATCGGTGACAATAATGACCCAGTGGGACGTCGGTGACAATGATGACTATGAGAACCTTGGAGAGGAGGAAAGCAATGGATGTCGAGCGGGTCTAACATGATACTGTGAAAGTTCAATCCACAATGGATCCAACACAGTCGCGAGAGTCCAGTCCAAAGCGGATCCAACACAGCAGCGAGAGTCCCGTTCACAGCGGAGCCAGCAGGAAACCATCCCAAGCGGAGGCGGATCAGCATCGCAGAGATGTCCCCAGCCGATACACAGGCAAGCAGTACATGGCCACGGGATCGGACCGGACCCCCTCCACAAGGGAGAATCTGCTTGTCAGTCCAGCATCATGTTGTGTGTGGCTTCCGGGGCAACACGCACACGACTGCAAGGCATACTGGGTGACACAGAGTACACTAAAGGTTGTGATATAAACAATTTTAACACTCTTAGTAATATGCGCCACGCTGTGAAGCCACACCAAACAAGATTGACAAACATGTTTTGGGAGAACATCCTCCCAGTAACACAACATAAACGCAACACAACAAATACCCAGAATCCTTTGTATCCATGACATTTCCTGACTATTTTATACACCCCGCTAGCAGCAAACCTATTATGCAAAACAGATTTTTCTTACCTATTGGTACTTGCTTTTGTGTTTTTGGGGTCCCCATAAGTGGAAGAATTGCTGAGATATTTATACAACATTTTTGCCTTCCTTCATACTTCGTCCAAACGAGAATTTTGTCTGTCCTGTGACGTATGCGGATATAACGATATATACCGTATTTCATTGAATTGCCGCCGGGGCGCTAATTAATTTAAAGCATCTTCTCACTTCTGCGCTTACCAAAGGCATGCGGTAAAAGTAAGCATGCCCTAATTATTTTAAAACCTCTTCTCACTCCGGCACTTACCAAATACATACAGTAAAAATTTGAGTGTGATATAAGCTTGGACCTTAAATCCTACTGAATAGCTCTTAATCTTCTTCCCATAATGCAATTTCAAATAACCGGTATTGAAATCAGCCTCCTCCATTTTGAAAATGATGACAGGGGAAGTGTTACTCGTGACGTGACGAGTTTGACCAGGCGGTAATATAAAGCATGCGCTAATTATATTGGGAAGCGAGTTTGACCCGGCAGTAATTCAAGGCAGGCGCATATTATATACCCTGCGGCAATTCAAGGAAATGCGGTAAATCAATAAAGTACTATCTATCTATCTATCTATCTAGTAGAAATGTACCTGAAGAGCTTAGCGTCAAAGTCAATAAGCTTCTTTGTTTTCTTCATCCTCTTGTTGTGGGGCAGACATGCTCGTAAATGAACATTCATCTTCTGATATTGCCATTTGTAATACAAATTAGCGTATAGTTCTAATTTATATCGGTCAGTTGACTCTATCTATAAAACGCTAAAAACTACAACATGGCTGGCGGGGGAAGGACGCAGTCGAAATGGAGGCAAGGAAAACAACGCATCCTTAAGTGAAGTAAATGTTATTTATATAGAGCTTTTTCTCTACTGACTCAAAGCGTTTTACAAAGTGAAACCCAATATCTAAGTTACATTTAAACCAGTCCGGGTGGCACTGGGAGCAGGTGGGTAAAGTGCCTTGCTCAAGGACACAACGGCAGTGACTAGGATGTCGGAAGCGAGGATCGAACCTGCAACCCTTAAGTTGCTGGCACTGCCACTCTACCAACCGAGCTATACTGCCCGGTTGGTATAGCTTGGTTGGTTTGTATAGAGACAGTTACAACAATCTATGCAAAACCTAGACCAAAGAACCACCACTACATGTTATGGGGACCACAAAGAAAGTGAAAAAAAACAACATAAAATCATTTTGAATAAGTGCTTCCACCTCGCTGTGATGTCACAACGTAGCCACACGGCAAAACCCCACCATTCGGCCAAAAGGTGGGGTACACCCTGGACAAGTCGCCACCCCATCGCAGGGCCAACACAGATAGACAACACAGACACCCACATTCACACAGTCACGGGGAGAACATGCAAACTCCACACAGAAAGATCCCGCACCCGGGATTGAACCCAGGACTACTCAGGACCTTTGTATTGTGAGGCAGACTCACTAACCCCTCTACCACTGCGCTGCCCCTACCGGTAATAGACAAACGAATTTTCTGTTAAAAGTATTACTGTCAGAGTTTGTTGTTGACAAAACCCAAGATGCAGAGAAGGAGGGAGGCATTTTGCAGGAAAACATGATTTAATTAAATACTAAGACAAAAACAAAACCAAAAGGGTACAAACACAAAGCGCGCACGTGGGCGGATAACAAACTAAAGGAGCTAGCATGAGAGCTAGAAAATAACAAACAGGAGCTTAGCGTGCAAACAGGCAAACAAAAGTCGTACTTGTAGAATGAAAATAAACTAGAAGCAGGGAACAAAAAACAGTAAGGTACAAACATCTAACAAATATAGCTTACCGCTACGCTGCAAAGACACGACAGGAGCGACAATATCAATCAATCAATCGATGTTTATTTATATAGCCCTAAATCACAAATGTTTCAAAGGACTGTACAAACCATTACGACTACGACATCCTCGGAAGAACCCACATAAGGGCAAGGAAAACTCACACCCAGTGGGCAGGGAGAGTTCACACCCAATGGGACGCCAGTGACAATGATGACTATGAGATATCTTGGATAGGACCTCAAATGTGGGCAACCCCCCCCCCCCAATACAGAAGTGACATGCAATACAATAATCCAGCACTGACTGGAGGAACAAAGCAGGTACAAATAGGAGCGGGCTGATTGACACCAGGTGTGGCCAGGTGCCTATCAGCCCCAGCTGAGGGGAAAAAGCACTCATGGAGAAACACAGGAAATAGACAAAATAAGAGCGCTGACAGGAAATACTACACATACAAAGGAAACCAAGACAAATGCAGAGGAAAAAAAACTAACACAAACAAACTGTCAGGGGAAAGCCTGACAATTACAAGTGCATTCAAAATGAACCCGTCTTGGCAGCGCGAGTCTGAATAATCCTTAAAATGTTTAAAGTGGTCTGCAATTAGCCCTCTCTGCAGGCTAAATAAAGACCCCCCTCCCTCATGCATCACTCAAGTCCATCTGCTTATGAGTGAGCAAGCATCATCATCATCATCACCCTCATCCTCCTCACAAGTCTTCCAGCTTACATCAGCAGCAGGAGCACCTGTGTCCTCGCAGTGGAGGAGAACAGACAGTAAGAGCTCATGTCCCGCTGTGCGGCGTGAAGCTGGAGCACGGAGCCCGGAACCCACCACCCGTCCGCTGGGCCGCACCGGAGCAGCCTGCGCTCTGGACCGATGTCCTGGCCGAAATGTCCCGACACATTTACATACGCAACAAAATTGGTGAGGGTATCCAAGCGCCTATCTTCCAGGTAACAGCTCTCATCTTTAAATTAAATATGTGCCATTTGCTTGCATTAATGTATGGATTCTGTGTTTTAAAGTGCTGGATTGACAGTCTCCCTTCAATCTGATGAATTGTTGAGCTGTCAGTGGTGAATATTGTCCTTCTAATTATAATAAGGAGCTATTTAAAGCCCTCTCTGTTTTTGTCTCTTTGGTGACTGTGAGAGAGATGATGACCCAGATGAATGGCCCTGTTTTAGACAGGGAGAGAAGTTGGGCTGTGACTTATTATGACATTGTCATTCACTCTGGGGGTTTGGACAGAAATGGAGCAAATCAGAGAGCAGATAATTAATTTAGCTCTCTAGAGACAAAGCCTGCCGTTATATTTGGACTTTATGGGGGCGAGACAAAGACAGAAAGCATCAAAAGTAAGGAGACAAAAAGGACAAAATTACACAATGTTAAATTAAATTCAACATATTTTCATGTCATAAATAATACTTTAGATTGAAGACGGTTCCATGAAAGTAATGCAGCCACCTGCATCTTCACACAAATGAATACGCTATAGAGCAGGGCTGTCAAACTCATTTTAGCTGGGCCTGATGGGTAAAATCATAGCATAATAACTTTAAAAGAAAACAATGTTGTATTGTTTTCTTTGTCCCAAAAGAGAACAAGCACATTCTGAAAATGTACATTTTACAAATAACTCTCCTGACAAAACCCTTAAAGTTAGTTCAACATTCTGAGAAAAAAATTGGTGCAGTGTGTCACAGTGTGTTGGTGACGAACCCCAAGATGCAGAGAAGGCATGATTTAATGTTTAAAATAAAAGGTAAAAAACACAAACCAGGAACTAGGTATAGCCAAAACTGAAAACAGGAACCAGCAAACAGAAAAAACTGGAAACAGCTAATGGCTAACAAGAAAACACGAAACAAAAGAGCTAGGAGAAAGCAAATTACAAATAGCTAACAGGAACAGCTTACCGCTACGACGACAGCGACGAGGACAAGTAGTAGCACGGCAGGTAGGAGCTGTAACGATATCGACAATGACAGGTAGTGGTGACATCGACACGGCACGGCAATACTCCAACACCGAGTGGAGGACAAAGCAGGTTTAAATAGTACCTGGCTGATTGACACCAGGTGTGGCCAGGTGCCAATCAGCCACAGCTGAGGGGACTCAGCACTCGGGGAGACAAACAGGAAACAGAACTAAAACAAGAGCGCTGACAGGAAACACAACCAACACAGAGGAAAAACTAAAACACAACCAAAACTGTCAAAAACACCATGAAGAATACAATGAACTTAGACTTAATCTCAGTATATCTACAAAGCAATTCAACTTTAAGTCACGGTCCATGTTATTTGGAAAACTGTTTGGTTACCTTAAGACAGGGGTCGGGAACCTTTTTGGCTGAGAGAGCCATGAAAGCCAAATATTTTGAAGTGTATTACCATGAGAGCCATGTAATATTTTTTAACACTGAATACAACTAACTACATGCATTTTTAAGTAAGACCAACATTTTTAGAGTATAATAAGTTTTTTTTTTTTTTTTATAACATTTTTATTCTGAAGCTAACATATAATAAATAAAATACTTCTAACCATTGATGCGACTTCTTGAACAGGTGCAGTAGGAAATGGATGGATGGATTAAAATTCATGAGAATGTTTTATATGTTGAACGTTATTTTGAGCACTGTGATTACCAGCGGAATTATTTATTGCTAATCGTGTTAAGCAGGCCTGGGCAATTATTTTAACTCAAGGGGCCAAATTTAGAGAAAAAAATGTGTCTGGGGGGCCGGTACATCTGATTTTTAGGAACACTAACACAAAAACTTACAATAATGTCTGATTGAATGCTAAAAAAGTTATGAGAGACTGTCTTAAAAACAGAATGGAATTTTACATTTGTTTTACTGAACGAGACACCCAGAATGTACATGAAAATAAAGAATGTGGGATTTACAATATTAACTACGAATGATAAAACACTGAATATTGACAACATATAAACGTCACACCCCCTCTCGATTGACATATTTTACAATCAAGCAAAACACAACAAAAATGCAACAAACACAGGAAAATATGAAAGTGAAGGGTAAAAAAACACTTACAATCTGATATATCTGATACATCACAAAGCTTTAGAACTTTGTTGTAGAAATGTCTTTCTGCGTCTGTCCCTGACACCCACATTTCAGGTTGACCGCTCTGGAAACACTTTGTGGAAACGCTCATCACCCACACTGCTTGGTGCCTCGTCTGAGCTGCCGTGACTTAGATTACCATAGTAACAAATTAGATTAGCATAGTAACTAATTATATTACCATAGTAACTAGTATATCATGCAAAAGAGCAGATTTCAACCATTGAAATACTTTGTATAGTTCAAGACTCACGCTAATTTGAAAACATCACTACAAATTAGAGATGCGCGGTTTGCGGTCTCATCCGCGGAGTCCGCGGATAAACCGCGGGTCGACATGACGAAAAATTTGATTTTAAATAGATTTGGGTGGGTGGCGGTTGAACCATTCGGAATTATTTGATATACATGGTTCAGGGATCGGCAATCTTTAACACTCAAAGGGCCATTTTGACCCGTGTCACAAAGTAAAGAAACAACCGGAGCCGCAAACATTCTCGCGAATATCTACTGGCGGTCACCCAGTTAACAAGAATTAGGGCGTGCAACAAAGCCATTGCTTTTAACGCCTTCTACAACATGCCAGTCCAGCAACATGTTATATGTGGCTTCCGCAGACACACGTACACGACTGAGCATACTGGGTGACACAGAGTACACTGATGGTTGATATATACAATTTTAACACTCTTACTAATATGCGCCACGCTGTGAAACAAGAATGACAAACACATTTCGGGAGAAAATCCTCACAGTAACACAACATAAACGCAACACAACAAATACCCAGAATCCTTTGCATCCATGAGTCCTCCTGACTATATTATACACCTCGCCAGCACCAACCCCCCCCACTTCCCCGTGTGTTGGTAGGGGCAGGCTTAAGAGCAGGCTCAACCACATCAGAAACTTTCAAGCCTCCATGCCCAAAACTGATCTGAAAGATGATCTCTGTACAATTTGGACTCCAATGAAGGCTTACTGGGAAGAAGCTTAAAGGAGACCTCTTATGACGTTCCTCTTATTTTAACTTATAGATGTCATTACATTGTTAGATTCTTGTTTTAAACCATGCCAAGATGTAAAATCAAAAGGTTCATGCATTTTTGGATGCCAAAAATGCTGTGTTTTGCAGTCTTTTTTCAACAGTGGATACAGTGTGATGTCACACTGTGGTGGGAGTACTTGCCTGGGCATTTCTAGTATACATGGTCAGCCAGCCTCCTCCCCCTCTGCTTCAGACTAGTAAGACTGTTATGGCTGTTGTCTGCAGCCTTGGGTGTCATTCCCTCTCATTTAATGCCACAACATGGCTTGGGGGAAAAAAGATATCCATCCATCCATCCATCCATCCATCTTCTTCTGCTTATCCGAGGTCGGGTCGCGGGGGCAACACCCTAAGCAGGGAAACCCAGACTTCCCTCTCCCCAGCCACTTCGTCTAGCTCTTCCCGGGGGATCCCGAGGCGTTCCCAGGCCAGCCGGGAGACATAGTCTTCCCAACGTGTCCTGGGTCTTCCCCGTGGCCTCCTACCGGTTGGACGTGCCCTAAACACCTCCCTAGGGAGGCGTTCGGGTGGCATCCTGAACAGATGCCCGAACCACCTCATCTGGCTCCTCTCGATGTGAAGGAGCAGCGGCTTTACTCTGAGTTCCTGCCGGAGGGCAGAGTTTCTCACCCTATCTCTAAGGGAGAGCCCCGCCACACGGAGGAGGAAACTCATTTCGGCCGCTTGTACCAGTGATCTTATCCTTTCCGTCATGACCCAAAGCTCATGACCATAGGTGAGGATGGGAACGTAGATCAACCGGTAAATTGAGAGCTTTGCCTTCCGGCTCAGCTCCTTCTTCACCACAACAGATCGGTACAACGTCCGCATTACTGAAGACGCCGCACCGATCCGCCTGTCGATTTCACGATCCACTCTTCCCCCACTCGTGAACAAGACTCCTATGTACTTGAACTCCTCCACTTGGGGCAGGGTCTCCTCCCCAACCCGGAGATGGCATTCCACCCTTTTCCGGGCGATAACCATGGACTCGAACTCGGAGGTGCTGATTCTCATTCCGTCGCTTCACACTCGGCTGCGAACCGATCCAGTGAGAGCTGAAGATCCCGGTCAGATGAAGCCATCAGGAACACATCCTGTGAAAAAAGCAGAGACCTAATCCTGCGGTCACCAAACCGTGTACTGGAGAGGAGGCTACACCGGATAGTCGAACCTCGGATTCAGGAGGAACAGTGTGGTTTTCGTCCTGGTCGTGGAACTGTGGACCAGCTCTATACTCTCGGCAGGGTTCTTGAGGGTGCATGAGAGTTTGCCCAACCAGTCTACATGTGCTTTGTGGACTTGGAGAAGGCATTAGAACGTGTCCCTCGTGAAGTCCTGTGGGGAGTGCTCAGAGAGTATGGGGTATCGGACTGTCTTATTGTGGTGGTCCGTTCCCTGTACGATCAGTTGCAGAGCTTGGTCCGCATTGCCGACAGTAAGTCAAACGTATTTCCAGTGAGGGTTGGACTCCGCCAAGGCTGTCCTTTGTCACCGATTCTGTTCATAACTTTTATGGACAGAATTTCTAGGCGCAGTCAAGGCGTTGAGGGGTTCCGGTTTGGTGGCCGCAGGAAAAAAGATATGCGGGTGACTAAACAATAAAAAAGTTATTGAGATCTCAGGATCATTAATGTATATTAATAACCTATCATTTCAAACAGGTACATTTCCAAACAAAATTAAAATAGCTAAAGTTGCACCAATTTACAAGACTGGAGATAAACATCTATTTACAAATTATAGACCTGTTTCTTTACTTACACAATTTTTTTAAATCATTGAAAAACTGTTCAATAACAGATTAGAGAGTTTCATAAATAAAAATAGAATACTCGAAGAGAACCAATATGGATACAGAGCTAATGTTTCTACTTCAATGGCTTTAATTGAAATTACAGAAGAAATTACCAATGCAATAGATAGTGAAAAATGTGCGGCAGCAGTGTTTATGGATCTAACTAAAGCACTTGGCACAATAATCACAATATTTTAATAAAAAAACTAGAACGATATGGCATCAGAGGGTTAGTCTTAAACTGGATAAGAAGTTATCTAACGAACAGGAAACAATACGTGAAGCAAGGCGAACTCACTTCTACAATGCTAAATATATCCTGTGGTGTACCTCAGGGATCAATACTAGGACCTAAACTATTCAATCTCTATATAAATGACATTTGTAAAGTTACAAGAGATTTAAAGTTAGTATTATTTGCAGATGATACAACAGCGTTTTGTTCAGGAGAGAACACACAGAAGATAATACAAATAACAGAAGAAATGAACAAATTTAAAAAAGGGTTTGACAAAAATAGACTATCATTGAATCTCAGTAAAACTAAAATAATGCTATTTGGTAACAGTAGAAGAGAAAGTCAAACACAAATACAAATAGACGGAATAGAAATTGAAAGAGTAAATGAAACCAAATTTCTAGGTATAATGATTGATGATAAATTGAACTGGAAATCTCATGTAAAAAAAATATACAACATAAAGTAGCAAGAAATAATGATAAGTTCTAGACCAAAAATCACTTCATATTCTCTACTGCTCACTAGTGTTACCATATCTGAGTTACTGTGTAGAAATATGGGGAAATAACTACAAAAGTACACTTCATTCACTATCAGTGTTACAAAAAAGATCAGTTAGAATAATACATAATGTTGGATATAGAGAACATACAAACCCTTTATTTATTGAATCAAGGATACTGAAATTCCACGACATAGTGAAATTGCAAACAGCTAAAATTATACACAAAGCAAACTATAACCTGCTTCCCAAGAATATACAACAATTCTTCTCAATATAATCTTAGAGAAAAATGTAATTTAAATCATTTGTACACACGTACAACAATTAAGACTTTCAGTATATCAGTAAGTGGAATTAAATTATGGACTGGACTAAGCAAAGCAATCAAACAATGTACTAATACGATCCACTTCAAGAAAGTCTTCAAATTGGAAGTGTTTACAAAGTACAAAAAAGAAGAACCATGATCAACACTGGAAGTGTTTACAAAGTACAAACAAGAAGAACCAGATTTTATTCACCCATTCATTCTTTCATTTTCAAAATAATCTTACTTATCTCATCGTATGGAATAAGACTTACTTCACCAATTATTAATTTTCATTGTGATTACTTATGGAGTATATTGTGAATACATTGAGAACCGGAAGTGAACAAACGTTTTAGCATCTGTTATGTAAAAGAAAAGGGGTAGGATTAAATAAGCTCTGCTTCTTCCTACTCCTTTTCGAAAATGTTGAAAAGAGAAACTGGAAATTGTGATGTATCATGTTGTATGCTTGCATGTTCGAAATAAACTCAAACTCAATACGGGCAATGAGAATTGATGAATACATGGGGATGCACTCTACTGTATATGTTGCATTGACTACAGAGTTTGTCTGACTTCTTGTTGACCTCAAACCCCTAGTTTTCCTTTCAAACAGCATAAGGACTAACATGTTTTGAGTTTCACGTAGTTGGTGTATACGATTGTTTGTATGTGCCGTGCGATTGGCTGATGACTGGTCCAGGGTGTACCCCGCCTCGGACAAGCGTTAAATAAAATGCCTTCACTGATTAAAATATGGCTATGATTATTAGTTTTTGAATTGCAAAATGTTTTCAGCTCAGATCTTTCACAATTGATGAGTAAAGTATATGGTTGTCTGGCGCCTCAAACTGGCAGGAAGTATAACTGTTTTGCTCTCTGATATGAGATATTTTTAATATAATTATTATTATAATTATTATTATAATCATGTAGACATAACCTGAAGGGTAAAGAAAAAATTTGAACAAAGCATTAGGCATAGAGAATATAGTGTAAATGTTACATCTAAATTCTGTACCTTTTCTTTATGTTACATTGACATACAGTTACTGTATATCCAAATGTGTTTTAAGATGTTGCCTTCTTTGTACAGTGAGGGATAAAATTAATTACGAACGAGGACTAATGTGGGTGGCTCATTAGCACAGAACTGGTGTGTGGGTTATAGAGTTCTTGCAGTTTGGTAGAGGATCAAATACTTCTTTGTAGCAGTCTGCCAAGTGCGAGAAAACTGACTAAAAAGACAGTCCTTCAGAGTGAAGATAAATAATGACCTGCTGCAAAAACAATAGCTGCTTTCCCGCCAACATTTTACTACCAGCTATTTCAGTAAAGTACTTATATGTGTATTGTGTGTTTCCATTGCAACTCTAAGTTCCCGGGTATGTTTTGATTGATTGATTGATTGATTGAAAGTTTTATTAGTAGATTGCACAGTAAAGTACATATTCCGTACAATTGACCACTAAATGGTAACACCCGAATAAGTTTTTCAACTTCTTTACGTCGGGGTCCACGTTAATCAATTTACAAACCCCGTTTCCATATAAGTTGGGAAATTGTGTTAGATGTAAATATAAACGAAATACAATGATTTGCAAATCATTTTCAACCCATATTCATTTGAATGCACTACAAAGACAAGATATTTGATGTTCAAACTCATAAACTTTTTTTTTTTTTTGCAAATAATAATTAACTTAGAATTTCATGGCTGCAACATGTGCCAAAGTAGTTGGGAAAGGGCATGTTCACCACTGTGTTACATTACCTTTTCTTTTACCAACACTCAATAAACGTTTGGGAACTGAGGAAACTAACTGTTGAAGCTTTGAAAGTGGAAATCTTTCCCATTCTTGTTTTATGGAGAGCTTTAGTCATTCAACAGTCCGCGGTCTCCGCTGTCCTATTTTATGCTTCATAATGCGCCACACATTTTCGATGGGAGACAGGTCTGGACTGCAGGCGGGCTTGGAAAGTACCCGCACTCTTTTACTACGAAGCCACGCTGTTGTAACACGTGGCTTGGCATTGTCTTGCTGAAATAAGCAGGGGCGTCCATTATAACGTTGCTTGGATGACAACATATGTTGTTCCAAAACCTGTATGTACCTTTCAGCATTAATGGTGCCTTCACAGATGGTATGGGGGCACTAAAACACCCCCATACCATCCCAGATGCTGGTTTTTGGCCTTTGCGCCTATAACAATCCAGATGGTTATTTTCCTCTTTTTTCTGGAGGACAGCACGTCCACAGTTTCCAAATATAATTTGAAATGTGACTCGTCAGACCACAGAACACCTTTCCACATTGCATCAGTCCATCTTAGATGAGCTCGGGCCCAGCCAAGCCGGCAGCGTTCCAGGGTGTTGTTGATAAATGGGTTTGGCTTTGCATAGTAGAGTTTTAACTTGCACTTACAGATGTAGTGACCAACTGTAATTACTGACAGTGGTTTTATAAAGTGTTCCTGAGCCCATGTGGTGATATCCTTTACACACTGATGTCGGTTTTTGATGCAGTACCGCCTGAGGGATCAAAGGTCCGTAATATCATCGATTTTGTGCAGTGATTTCTCCAGATTCTTCTAACCTTTTGATGATTTTACAGACCGTAGATGGTAAAATCCCTAAATTTCTTGCAATAGCTCGTTGAGAAATGTTGTTCTAAAGCTGTTCGACAATTTGCTTACAAAATGATGACCGTCGCCCCATCCTTGTTTGTGAATAACTGATAATTTCATGGAATCTGCTTTTATACCCAATCATGGCACCCACCTGTTCCCAAGTAGCCTGCACACCTGTGGTATGTTCCAAATAAGTGTTTGATGAGCATTCCTCAACTTTATCAGTATTTATTGTCACCTTTCCCAACTTCTTTGTCACGTGTTGCTGGCATCAAATTCTAAAGTAAATGATTATTTGCAAAGAAATTTTTTTTTTTTATCTGTTTGAACATCAAATATGTTGTCTTTGTAGCATATTCAACTGAATATGAGTTGAAAAGGATTTGCAAATCATTGTATTCCGTTTGTAAGTACATCTGACACAATTTCTCAACTCATATGGAAACAGGGTTTGTATGTATCCGATTCAAGGTGATGAGGTATGTGGGAAATGAACAAATAATTAAAGTCGGACTTTTTTAGTAACTAAAATATACAAAAGCCTCATACCATCCCAGATGCTGGCTTTTGAACTTTGCGCCTATAACAATCCAGATGGTTATTTTCCTCTTTTTTCTGGAGGACAGCACGTCCACAGTTTCCAAATATAATTTGAAATGTGACTCGTCAGACCACAGAACACCTTTCCACATTGCATCAGTCCATCTTAGATGAGCTCGGGCCCAGCCAAGCCGGTGGCGTTCCAGGGTGTTGTTGATAAATGGGTTTGGCTTTGCATTGTAGAGTTTTAACTTGCACTTACAGATGTAGCGACCAACTGTAATTACTGACAGTGGTTTTATGAAGTGTTCCTGAGCCCATGTGGTGATATCCTTTACACACTGATGTCGGTTTTTGATGCAGTACCGCCTGAGGGATCAAAGGTCCGTAATATCATCGATTTTGTGCAGTGATTTCTCCAGATTCTTCTAACCTTTTGATGATTTTACAGACCGTAGATGGTAAAATCCCTAAATTTCTTGCAATAGCTCGTTGAGAAATGTTGTTCTAAAACTGTTCGACAATTTGCTTACAAATTGGTGACCCTCGCCCCATCCTTGTTTGTGAATTACTCAGCATTTCATGGAAGCTGCTTTTATACCCAATCATGGCACCCACCTGTTCCCAAGTAGCCTGCACACCTGTGGTATGTTCCAAATAAGTGTTTGATGAGCATTCCTCAACTTTATCAGTATTTATTGCCACCTTTCCCAACTTCTTTGTCACGTGTTGCTGGCATCAAATTCTAAAGTTAATGATTATTTGCACACAAAAAATGTTTATCAGTTTGAACATCAAATATGTTGTCTTTGTAGCATATTCAACTGAATATGAGTTGAAAAGGATTTGCAAATAATTTTATTCCGTTTGTAAGTACATCTGACACAATTTCTCAACTCATATGGAAACAGGGTTTGTATGTATCCGATTCAAGGTGATGAGGTATGTGGGAAATGAACAAATAATTAAAGTCAGACTTTTTTAGTAACTAAAATATACAAAAGCCTCATTAAAAAAGGGTTAGGAATTTCTTGACCGGCTAGCTTTAGTTTGAAGTTAGCTCAGCTTTAGGCTCGTCAAACCATTTGTTGGCACCATGGTCGGACACTCTTTGATTGCCCTTCAGCGTATAGTCTAATCTTTACTAAGTTTCTTCAACTTTTCACAAATTAGTTTCTGCTTAAATCCTCCATTTAGATCAGGGGTCTCAGACACACAGCCAGCGTGCCAATTGCGGCCCGCGAGACATTATTTTGCGTTCCCCACCTTAGTATGAAAGTTTAATGTTAGTGCGGCCCGCGAGTTTTATGTGAATGGCGCTTGACAGGGTTGTGTTATTTGGGTTCAAAATGGCTCTTTCAACTTTCTGGGTTGCCTACCCCTGCGTTAGTGGAAAAGCGGCAAATGAGCGACAGCGACAGAGACCTTCCCATGGAGACGAGGGTTTTCTTACGTGCCTGGCTGCAGTCATACCGCGACACCTGTCCGTCAGTAATAACAGTCCCCGATAACCTGGACCAATTCAAACCGTTATTTGTTTTTTTTATTATTTATTCTGCATTGCCTCATACGATGAACAATACATATATTTCTATATGACGCCGGGTAAGACTCCGTGAGCCGTCACTTTTTTGTGCTCCATATCCCGGTACTTTCCAGGCTATTATCCGGGCTATTATATTATTATTAGCTGTAGGGAGGAAAAGTGGAATAACACACATTGCGGAAGTAACAATATTCTCCGTGCGTCAGCTAAATACAAATATATTCCACAACTCCAAACATGTCTTTTTCAAAGCCTGCAGTGAAGGGAAAGGTTCGTGATGAGCAAAGACAATTCCAGGAAAAGTGGGAGATACAATATTTCTTTGTTGAGCACAGGAGCACCCCGACGTGTCTTATTTGCACAGAGAAAGTTGCGGTGCACAAGGGATACAATCTGAAATGTCATTATACAACTAGACAGGCTGAGGAGTATGCAAAAAATGTTTTACGAAATCTTTTCTTGCGGCCCAGCCTCACCCAGACTCTGCAATCAGTGGCCCCCAGGTCAAGTGACTTTGAGACCCCTGATTTAGATCTTCCAACTCGAAAGAGTTGTCAGCCTGCTTCTCATAGCTGCTTTTCATTAACTTGCTAAAGTCAAAGTTCAAGGCAACAACAAAAGCAGCAACAGGCATCAAGTAAAGACTGTTTCCGTCAAGGTCTTTTATTACTTTATATTCATAGCTGTATGTAGAAGTGGCTGGTTGTACCCGCTGCTTTAATGTCTTTTATGTCCTTTGTGTTCTTTGATTTTTCTCTCTTACACACATGTGAGAGGGATGTGTACTATGGCTATGAGTTGTTGTTGTTTTTTTCCATTGGCCTCAGTCTGAAACCCCTCTCCAGGACCCAGGCTTAGACCGATTTTTTAAAAAATTTTTAATCTTCTATTTATTTCTCCCATTCCCCCCTACTTGTTTACATGTATCTCACCTTTTTTGTAAGGGGCGCTGTTCTGTCTCCCTGTAATGTTTGTCTGATCTTAAATGGGATTGTGCTGAAAATTTTTATTTTCCTGAAGGAACTCTCCTGAAGGAATAGAGTACTATCTATATATCTATCTATCTATCTAACTATCTATTTATCTATCTATCTATCTATCTATCTATCTATCTAGGTCTCCTGAGTTCAGGTAGTCATTGACTCCAAAACGTTTTCATCCAAGAATTAAAACTTATATATTTACCTTGCCAGCCTTCTATATGCTACTGAGCCCCTAAATATTTGGTTTCAAGTCCTGGCCAATGTTGCATCAGAAAGAGCATCTGGGCTAAAAAAAAAAAAAAAAAAGAAAAAAAAGAAAAAAGCCAAAACCATTCATACTTCTTGTGGTGACCCCTGAACTTTGAACTCTGAAAATTCTTAAATCATAATTAGGTTTTTTGGCGCTTGAGCAGAAAGGGTCTGATGTCATTCAAGTCATGTTAGATGCACACTGCCTATATCTTCAATAACTATCCTGACATTTGGAGCCTTGGAGGGTTCAGTTTGATTAACATTCATATCAATCAATCTATTAAAGGCCTACTGAAATGAGATTTTTTTATTTAAACGGGGATAATAGGTCCATTCTATGTGTCATACTTGATCATTTCACAATATTGCCATATTTTTCGCTGAAAGGATTTAGTACAGAACATCGACGATAAAGTTTGCAACTGGAGAAAAGCCCTGTCTCTACCGGAAGTCGCAGACGATGACGTCACATGTTGATGGCTCCTCATATATTCACATTGATTTTAATGGGAGCCTCTAACAAAAACAGCTGTTCAGACCGAGAAAACGACAATTTCCCCATTAATTTGAGCGAGGATTAAAGATTCGTGTTTGAGGATATTGATAGCGATGGACTAGAAAAAAAAAAAACGCGATTGCAATCGCGTTGCATTGAGACGGAGTCATATGTTTTTAGAGACATTTACTAGGATAATTCTGGGAAATCTCTTATCTTTCTATTGTGTTGCTAGTGTTTTAGTGAGTTTAACAGTACCTGATAGTCGGAAGTGTACGTAAACCGGCCGGGTGTTGACGCGCAGTGTCTCGGGGAAGTCGACGGCAGCTGTACGGGAGAGGCACAAGCTCAGCAGATATCCGGTAAGAAGCGACTTTTTAAACACAATTTTCTCACCGAAACCTGCTAGTTGACATTCAGTCGGGATCCATGTCCGCTGTGATACATAGTAAAGTTTCACCTGCGTGAATTTTAAGCAAGGAATAACCGTGTGTTTGTGTGGCTAAAGGCTAAAGCTTCCCAACTCCATCTTTCTACTTTGACTTCTCCAATATTAATTGAACAAATTGCAAAAGATTCAGCAACACAGATCTCCAAAATACTGTCTAATTATGCCGTTAGAGCAGACGACTTTTAGCTGTGTGTGTGCGCAGCGCTCTTATTCATAACAGCCCGTGACGACACGCGTACACGTCATCATTACGTGACGTTTTCAAGAAAAAAGTCCCGGGAAATTTAAAATTGCAATTTAGTAAACCAAAAAGGCCGTATTGGCATGTGTTGCAATGTTAATATTTCATCATTGATATATAAACTATCAGACTGCGTGGTGGGTAGTAGTGGGTTTCAGTAGGCCTTTAATGTATACTTGTATAGCCCTAAATCACAAGTGTCTCAAAGGGCTGCACAAGCCACAACGACATCCTGGGCTCATACCATCAAACCTTATATATATTAAAGACAAATATATTGGGCCACAAAAAAAATCTTGTTTAGGGCCACCCGGGAACCAGCACTGCATATCATTTGTATACTCCACATTAAATAATATGTCTTGTTCTTTTGTTAAAGGGGAACATTATCACAATTTCAAAAGGGTTAAAAACAATAAAAATCAGTTCCCAGTGGCTTATTTTATTTTTTGAAGTTTTTTTCAAGATTTTACATCTCCCGGAATATCCCTAAAAAAGCTTTAAAGTGCTTGATTTTCGCTATTTGCGATGCGACTGTCCATTTCCCTGAGACGTCATACAGTGTTGCCAATACAAACAAACAATGGCGGCTACCACAGCAAGATATAGCGACATTAGCTCGGATTCATACTCGGATTTCAGTGGTTTAAGCGATTCAACAGATTACGCATGTATTGAAACGGATGGTTGGAGTATGGAGGCAGATAGCGAAAACGAAATTGAAGAAGAAACTGAAGCTATTGAGCGAATAGCTATTGACGCTAGTCAGCCATAGCATGGGTGTACCTAATGAAGTGGCCAATAGCATGGCTGCCTTATTAGCATCGTCGGAAAAATGTGCAGACCAAACGATCAGGACTTTCGCATCTTGTGACACTGGAGCAACTTAAATCTGTCGATTGGTAAGTGTTTGTTTCGCGTTATATGTGGGTATCTAGTTTCAAATGTACATACAGCTAGCGTAAATAGCATGTTAGCATCGATTAGCGTAGCATGTTAGCATCGATTAGCTGGCAGTCATGCCTTGACCGAATATTTCTGATTGGCACATAAGTCAACAACATCAACAAAACTCACCTTTGTGATTTCGTTGACTAATCGTTGCAAATGCATCTGCAGATTATCCATACATCTCTGTGCCATGTCTGTCTTAGCATCGCCGGTAAAATGTGCAGACACTCTGGTACATTCAATGGGGGTCTGGCGGCAGATTTCTTGCCAGTGGTGCAACTTGAATCCCTCCCTGTTAGTGTTGTTACACCCTCCGACAACACACCGGGGAGGCATGATGTCTCCAAGGTTCCAAAAAATAGTCGAAAAAACGGAAAATAACAGAGCTGAGACCCGGTGTTTGTAATGTGAAAATGAAAATGGCGGCTGTATTACCTCGGTGACGTCACGTTCTGACGTCATCGCTACAAGACAGATAAACAGAAAGGCGTTTAATTCGCCAAAATTCACCCATTTAGAGTTCGGAAATCGGTTACAAAAATATATCTGGTCTTTTTTCTGCAACATCAAGGTATATATTGACGCTTACATGGGTCTGGTGATAATGTTCCCCTTTAAGGAATTCTGGTTTCCTCTCTCAGTTGAAACACATGAACGACTCTCAATTGTATTTTTTGATCTTACAGCTTGTGCTTTTTCCAGGTGAACCGGGGGACTTATTCCAGGAGGAGCCGCCTGAAGAGGTCCGATGGCAGCACAACCTCGACCAGCTTTATCCTGAGACAGGTGCGATCCGTACACACACAGACATAACAACCCAGTGTGTAACTAAACACCACTGTGATGACATCTTTCCCATGTTTCGGTTTAGTTTTCCCACACAGCTCTTGCTTGCATGGGGAAGTAATGTGTCAGAGCTGCACCTAAGATCATTGCAACTAAGTTTCTAATATGTTTTATGGTAGGAAATTGCACATTTCAATATTGAAAGGTAAAACAAGTATGATGGTATGAATGCCTCTTTCTTAGCCTACCAGATACGTGTTTATGTGTACCTGTATCTTAGTTATTCTTTCTTCCCCGTGCTCTTATTTTCACTTGGCATGTCTTGCTGTTACATGACCTCTGCACAGAGCACTGATTCCCTTACCTGTTCTTGATTGACAATCAGCTTACACACCTATCCCTGGTTGTCAAATTAGGAGTCTTCTTAGGCACGGCGCTAGTTTGTTGTACTTTGTAGAGCAGGGATGCCCATTACATCGATCGCGAGCTACCGGTCGATCATGGAGGGTGTGTCAGTCAATCGCAAACCAAGCATTAAAAAAATAAACCTAAAAATATGTGATCATCAATCTTTACTACGACGTCACTTTCGTCACTTGATTGACATTCACGGCACGGCTTCCGAGATGACGCTGGCTGCTGCCAGATCATTTTTAAGAAAACATGATCGAGAGGAGGGCGAGAAACACTTTTTATTTCAACACTCTCGTGCCGTACCTGCTGTCAAAACCCTAAAGACAGACTGCACAGTTGCTGTCTTCACAATAAAAGCCCTGCTTCATCCTGCCTGCGCTTTTTTTTTGTAAGGGGCGCTGGAAGCCGGCAGACCCGTCAGCGATCCTGTTCTGTCTCCCTTTAATGTTTGTCTGATCTTGAATGGGATTATGCTGGAAATTTTAATTTTCCTGAAGGAACTCTCCTGACGGAATAAATAAAGTACTATCTAATCTAATCCAACCAAATAAAAGAGTCTCAGAAAGCTAGCGTGCACAAGTTAGCATCTCCGGAGTTGGCCGTCAATGTATTTCTTGCAAAATGCATAAAAACGAGTATGGAAGCTGGACAAATAACCACTTTCATGTGGTATTGGACGGAGAGAAGGACTTTTTTCTCCTCCATTCGAAAATGTGGATGTTATCAGCACTACTGTCTGATTCCAAACAATGCAAGTCATCATAATCAGGTAATACACCAACTTATATTCTTGACTTCATGAAACAAAATAAATCTATGTGTTAAACATGCTTGAGTCATCATTAAACACCTTTAACGTGTTAACCATAACGTCTCTTTCATAAATAATTAAATATAAATTATATATATGAATGAGGTAGATTCCTTTGACTCGGTTAATTGAAAAGTATCTTGCCTGGAGAAAAAGTATGGGCACGCCTAGTGTAGAGGTTGATATCCAGTGTGTGACTTTTCTCCTTACCTTGCTTTGACTACTGCCAAGTTTTAAAATGACCTTTAACCTTCACGCCACCTGCCGTCTACGCATCTTATAGCCATGGCACCATTCGCCACGTCAAACTGTAAACATTTTTTTTTTTAAATTACAAATTATAGACAGTTCAGTTTCAGTTTATTTGGAACATGCATATGATACAATGTAATGCATCACACAATTCCAGTTGTTCCATTACAGCACGTTCAAAAAGGAGTAGGAAGAAGCATAGTTTATTTAATCCCACCCCTTTTCATACCATAGCAATTCTATCCAATTTCCTTGTTCTCTGTGAACAAATAAATAATAAATAAATAATATACCATCGTAAGCAGACAATTATTAAATACATAAATAATCTTTGTCTCAATAATAAAAAAAAAGGTTAAAGACGTTAGTCATAATTCTTGTTCTTTGTACTATGTGAACACTTGTAGTTTGAACAGTCTCTTAAACTGAATCATACTGGTATTTTGTTTGATTTCTTTGGTTAATCCATTCCATAATTTAATTCCACATACAGATATAGTAAAGCAGGGGTCACCAACCATTTTGAAACCAATAGCTACTTTTGGGGTACTGATAAATGCAAAGGGCTACCAGTTTGATACACACTTAAATTTTTTTGCCAGAAATAGCCGATTTGCTCAATTTACCTTTAATAAATAAATCTATATATATATTAAAAAAATGGGAATTTCTGTCTGTCATTCCGTCATTCCGTCATACATTTTTTTTCTTTTACGGAAGGTTTTTTGTAGAGAATAAACACTTAATTGAATGGTTTAAAAGAGGAGAAAACATGAAAAAAAATGGAAATAAAATTTGAAATTCAACCGAAAAAAAGAATTATCGAAAAACTAGCTAATTCGAATCTTTTTGAAAAAATTAAAAAAATAATTTATGGAATATCATTAGTAATTTTTCCTGATTAAGATTAATTTTAGAATTTTGATGACATGTTTTAAATAGGTTAAAATCCAATCTGCACTTTGTTAGAATATATAACAAATTGGACCAAGCTATATTTGTAACAAAAACAAATAATTTTTTCTTCTAGATTTTCCAGAACAAAAATTTTAAAAGAAATTCAAAAGACTTTGAAATAAGATTTAAATTTGATTCTACAGATTTTTTTAGATTTGCCAGAATAATTTTCTTGAATTTTTAATCATAGTAAGTTTGAAGAAATATTTCACAAATATTCTTCGTCGAAAAAACAGAAGCTAAAATGAAGAATTAAATTAAAATGTATTTATTATTCTTTACAAAGAAAAAAAAATACTTGAACATTGATTTAAATTGTCAGGAAAGAAGAGGAAGGAATTTAAAAGGTAAAAAGGTATATGTGTTTAAAAATCCTAAAATCATTTTTAAGGTTGTATTTTTTCTCTAAAATTGTCTTTCTGAAAGTTATAAGAAGCAAAGTAAAAAAATAAATGAAATTTATTTAAACAAGTGAAGACCAAGTCTTTAAAATATTTTCTTGGATTTTCAAATTCTTTTTGAGTTTTGGCTCTCTTAGAATTAAAAATGTCGAGCACAGCGAGACTAGCTTGCTAGTAAATAAATACAATTTAAAACATCGAGGCAGCTCACTGGTAAGTGCTGCTATTTGAGATATTTTTAGAACAGGCCAGCGGGCGACTCATCTGGTCCTTACGGGCGACCTGGTGCCCGCGGGCATCGCGTTGGTGACCCCTGGTGTAGAGGTTGATATCCAGTGTGACTTTTCGCCTTACCTTGCTTTGACCATTGCCATGTTTTCAAATGACCTTTAACCTTCACGCCACCTGCCGTCTACGCATCTTATAGCCATGCCACCAGTCGCCACGTCAAACTGTAAAAAAACAAAAAAAACAAATTATAGACAGTTCAGTTTCAGTTTATTGGGAACATGCATACAATACAATGTAATGCATCACACAATTCCAGTTGTTTCATTACAGCACGTCCAAAAAGGAGTAGGAAGAAGCATAGCTTATTTAATCCTATTCCTTTTCATACCATAGCAATTTTATCCAATTTCCTTGTTCTCTGTAACTGAACACTAAACAAATAAATAATATAAAATATTAAGCAAACAATTATTAAATACATAAATAATCTTTGTCTCAATGGTAAAAAAAAAAAAGGTTCAAGATGTTAGTCATAATTCTTGTTCTTTGTACTCTGTGAACACTTGTAGTTTGAACAGTCTCTTAAACTGAATCATACAGGTATTTTATTTGATTTCTTCCGTTAATCCATTCCATAAATTAATTCCACATACAGATATACTAAAGGTTTTAAGTGTACGAGCATACAAATGTTTTAAATTAGATTTTCCTACAATGTTATATATATTTCTTCTGTTTTGTTGAGAAGAATTGTTGCACATTCTTGGGTGGCAGGTTATAGTTTGCTTTTTACATAATTTTAGCTGTTTGCAAATGCACCAAATCGTTGAATTTCAATAATTGTGATTTAATAAATAAAGGGTTTGTATGTTCTCGATCTCCAACATTATGTATTATTCTAATTGATCTTCTTTGTAACACAGTTAGTAAATGAAGCGCACATTTGTAGTTGTTTCCCCATATTTCTACACAATAACTCATATATGCTAACACGAGCAAGCAGTAGAGAATATGAAGTGATTTTCGGTCTAGAACATGTTTTGCTTATTTGCATCATTATTGATGTGTTTCTTGCTACTTTATGTTGTATATTTTTAACATGAGATTTCCAATTCATTTTATCATCTATTATTACACCCAAAAATGTGTTTTATTTTCCTCTTTCAAAGTCTACTCTACAAGGTTTCTCATAGTCATTCACATCGACGTCCCACTGGGGTGAGTTTTTCCTTGTCCTCATGTGGGCTCTGTACTGCGGATGTCGTTGTGGCTTGTGCAGCCCTTTGAGACACTTGTGATTTAGGGCTACATAAATAGACATTGATTGATTGAAACTCTGTCTATCTGTATTTAGGGACCGAATATCCTTTTTGGACAGAGGACCCTATTGGATTTCTAAGGTTTTATTATTATTATACCGCCGCCTCTTTGAGCTGTAATTTGACCCCCTGAACATGCTTAAAAACTCACCATATTTAACACACACATCAGGACTGGCGAAAACTGCAATCTAATTAAAAAAACAAAACCCAAAACTCAAAATTGCGCTCTAGCGCCCCCTAGGAAAAAACACAGACAAAACTGTGTGTAACTTCCGTCAGGAATGTTGTAAAGACATGAATCACAAACCTCTACTTAGGTCTAACTTAGACCTAGATTTCATACACTGACCTACTTCAGCAAAAATCAACAGAAAGTTGGCAAAAACCCCTTCAAAACAAAAGTTTCCTCAAAAATGTCATTTTTGCCTCTTTGAGCTGTAATTTGACCCCCTTAAAATGCTTCAAAACTCACCAAACTGGACACACACATCAGGACTGGCGGAAATTGCGATCTAATAAAAACACCAAAACGCAAAATTGCGCTCTAGCGCCCCCTAGAAATCAAACACAGACAAAACTGCTCCTAGGAAGAAAACACAGACAAAACTGCTTGTAACTTCCAGTAGGAATGTCTTAGAGACATGAAACAAAAGCCTCTATGTAGGTCTCACTTAGACCTACATTTCATTCATTTACATCCTTCAGCAAAAATCAATTGGAAGTTGGCAATTACCCCTTCAAAACAAAAGTTTTGTAAAAACCCATCACCTTTTTTCAAACATTATCTCCTCTGAGCGCGTTTGTTGTGTCGGCTTCCAACTCGCACAGGAGAGAGATTGAACCCTTTTGATTCAAAGTTGAGAAAAGAGTTTTAATAACTGCTCCGGTTTTGATTTTACGAGCCTTCAAAGAACTGCTGAGCTGGTGCCGTCTCAAGATGGCCGCTTAAAAGCAGGAAGCACCAGCGTGACCACACAATGCAGAGAAGGTAGGTACTGTGCGGGTAAAGATATGTTGACTGGGTGAAAGAAGGAGGCACCAGTTTGACACCAGGATACAGAGAAGGTAGGTAATGTGCAGGTAAAGATATGTTGAATGGGTAAAGGCGGGAAACACCAGCAAAAGTCGGTCCCGTCCATCGCTGCTTGCAGCTTTAATTGTGTTTGACTTTCCCTTCTACTGTTACCAAATAGCATTATTTTAGTCTTACTGAGATTCAAATGTATTCTGTTTTTGTCAAACCATATTTTTAATTTGTTAATTTCTTCTGTTATTTGTTTTATCTTCTGTGTGTTTTCTCTGGAACAAAATGTTGTATCATCTGCAAATAATACAAACTTTAAAAGCCTACTAAAATTAAAATTAGATTTTCTTATTTAAAAGGGGATAGCAGGTGCACTCTAGGTGTCATACTTGATCATTTTGCGATATTGCCATATTTTTGCTGAAAGGTTTTAGTAGAGAACATCGACGATAAAGTTTGCAACTTTTGGTCGCTAATAAAAAAGCCCTGCCTTTATCGGAAGTAGCAGACGATGAAGTCACCGGTGTGACGGCTCCTCACATCCTCACATTGTTTATAATGTGAGCCTCCATCAGCAAGAGCTATTCGGACCGAGAAAACAACAATTTTCCCATTAATTTGAGCGAGGATGAGAGATTCGTGGATGAGGAAAATTAGAATGAGGCACTAAGAAAAAAAGAAAAAAGAAAAAGTGACGGCTCCGGGCGGCGGCAGTGGGAGCGTTTCAGATGTAATTTGACACATTTACTAGGATAATTCTGGAAGATCCCTTATCTGCTTATTGTGTTAATAGTATTTTAGTGAGATTACAGTGTCATACCTGAAAGTCGGATGGCTGCGGTGAACGCCAGTGTCTCTGAGAGAAGCCGAGGAGCCAAGATCACAGCTGCCTTTTTGACAGCTACAGGAGGAGGTCCCATAATCCACTGAATTCTCCGGTAAGAGCCGACTTAATATCACAATTTTCCCATCCAAAAACTTACTGGTTGACGTAGAGAAACATGTTCGCTTGACCGCTCTGTATTAAAGCTTCACAACAAACAAAGAAACACCGGCTGTGTTTCGGTGCTAAAGGCAGCTGCAATCCACCGCTTTCCACCAACAGCATTCTTCTTTATAGTCTCCATTATTAATTGAACAAATTGCAAAAGATTCTGTAACACAGATGTCCAAATTACTGTGTAATTATGCGATGAAAAGAGACAACTTTTAGCCGTAAGTGGTGCTGGGCTCTTATGTCCGCTACAACCCGAGACGTCACAAACGAGTCATCATTCCGCGACGTTTTCAACAAGAAACTCTGCGGGAAATTTAAAATTGTAATTTAGTAAACTAAAAAGGCCGTATTGGCATGTGTTGCAATGTTAATATTTCATCATTGATATATAAACTATCAGACTGCGTGGTCGGTAGTAGTGGGTTTCAGTAGGCCTTCAAGTTAGTATTTAAGTTGGACAGATGTATATATAAATTGTTTCAGGTACTAATACATCTAATTGAAGTTATATAAGATAATGCAAAAAAGTAGCGACAATACTTCCAAAAATAACTTCAATTGGATTAGTGGCAAGTCAAAGAGTGGGGTGTTTGTATGAAGATACTTCCTTTGACTTTGCAATATTTCAGCTCTCCCCTTAAAAGGAATAGATGAGGATAGAAGAGGATGAAGGCTAAAAAGGGAAATGGAGGATGCTGCTCTCCACCGCCCCCCCACTCCTCCACTGATCCCTGCTGCCTCCCAGCTGACTGGCCAGCCTGTCAGCCAATCAGATTGGTGCACAATTGCTCGGTCATCAGGCTTGGATATTGAGGCAGGATCTGCTGCTGCTGCTGCTTTTGCGTGTGTGATGAAATGAAATGCCAGTATTGGGCTACCTCCAGGGAGCGCCTCGCTATCCTATAATGTGAGCCAGCCAGCAGCTCTGTGGGATTAGGGAGACGCTGCATCCATCAGGCCCTCCAAAAAGGACAAGACGCCATCCAACAGGAAGGAGAGAGCTCTATTTTTTTATAGGCTTTGATGCTGTGAGGAGAGGGGATTGTCGTCATCCCCCCCATCCATCCTTTTCCCCTCTCTCTGGTGCCCCCTCCTTCCTCTTCCGCCTCCACACTTGCTTTTTCGCCCTCATTCTGTGTCAGAGGAGCGCGTTGGAATAACAAACCTCCATGTATGACAATTTGTACCTGCATGGATTTGAAGACTCGGAGGCGGTGAGTGTTTTAAATGTGTGCTGCTGTCTTTGAGCCCGAACGTAGCTTGCCCGACAGGCCTTTGAGGGACCCAACAACCACCAGCATAGTGCAACGGTGGGCTATGCTTATAGGCTCGAAGGGGGTTGGGTGGGTATTAGTGTATGTGTGTGAAAGGGTGGGGGTGCACGGTAGGCAAATGGCTTCTAATGTGTCAAGTCCCTCAGTTTGATCTATTTCCTGTGTGAATGTGATGTGCGGCTTTTGCTGCAGTCTGACATGACGAGCCATTTAGTGCTCATCATCACGGAACACACACCAGGACAACGCGTTAATTGCTAGAAAAAGACGCTACCTAGCATTTTACAGTCCACCTGAGGCTGCCCGCGCTTGAGGCTCCGTGGAGGCTGAGAGAATCACGCATCGTGATGTCATTAATTGTGATGTTGATGAGTCACAAGCAGAAGCTACTCCATTGGACAATGGCTGGGATGCTGCAAAGCTGTTCCACACAGACCCAAAGATGAGTGATTTGACACAGACGGCGAAACGCTGTATTGGCACGTTTGTGTTACAGACAGACAACCAACGAGAAGCCCATATGTTACCCACAATGCAACACAATCTGCCTTAAACTCCGTACTCCAGCCTTGCTTTTGTAAATTTCTACTCGAGCTGAAGTAACCGTTTTGTCTCCTGGAGCCGGATAAGAAAAAAGCCATTACACAGATGACTTCCTCGGCTGAGCTGAACTGAACTTGATGTGGAGAATCAGCAGAGTAGGCCTTTTTATTTAATAATAGCTTAAGAAAGCGCAGCGAGTCAAGCAGGGATCTTTTTTTTCAACGTGCAGACTGACACCAACACAATGCTAACAATCCAGATTAGCATTCAGTCAAAATGTCCTCTTTAAATTGGCGACAGGTAAAATATGACGTTTAAATCTCCAGCTTCATCGAGGGGGGTTTCTCTGTTTGCAGGGCTCAGCTGATTCATATACTAGCAGACCATCAGACTCAGATGTCTCTCTGGAGGAGGAGCGTGACGTGCAGGCCCAGGTCCAGAGCCAGAGCCCAAGCCAGAGCCAAGGACCGGGACAGAGCAGGCAGGAACGGGAGCAGCAGGCCACCATCCAACTGGAGAGAGCCAAGGTAGGCAAATGCACTTAAAGGCCTACTGAAATGAGAATTTCTTATTTAAACGGGGATAGCAGGTCCATTCTATGAGTCATACTTGATCATTTCGCGATATTGCCATATTTTTGCTGAAAGGATTTAGTAGAGAACATCGACAAAAAAGTTTGCAACTTTTGGTCGCTAATAAAAAAGCCTTGCCTTTACCGGAAGTATGTGCGCGTGACGTCACGAGTTGCAGGGCTCCACACATATTCATATTGTTAATAATGGGAGACACCAGCAGTAAGAGCAATTCGGACCGAGAAAGCGACAATTTCCCCATTAATTTGAGCGAGGATGAAAGATTTGTGAATTAGGATATTGATAGTGGACTAGAATTTTTTTTTTTTTTTTTAAAGCGACGGCTCCGGGCGGCGGCAGTGTGAGCGTTTCAGATGTAATTAGACACATTTACTAGGATAATTCTGGAAGATCCCTTATCTGCTTATTGTTTTAATAGTGTTTTAGTGAGATTGTAAAGATTGTAAAGACATACCTCGAGGTCGGATGGCTGCGGTGAACACGCAGTGTCTCAGAGAGAAGCCGAGGAGCCAAGCTCACAGCTGCCTTTTTTGACAGCTGCTGCAGGACGACAAATAATCCAATGATGTCTCCGGTAAGATATATATATCACAATTTTACCATCCAAAAACATGCTGGTTGACGTAGAGTAAACATGTTGGCATGACCGCTCTGCTTCTCAACAAACAAAGAAACACCGGCTGTGTCTCTGTGCTAAAGACAGCTGCAATTCACCGCTTTCTACCAACAGCATTGTTCTTTATAGTCTCCATTATTAAATGAACAAATTGCAAAATATTCAGCAACACAGATGTCCAAAATACTGTGTAATTATGTGATTAAAGCAGACGACTTTTAGCAGCTAGTGGTGCAGCCCTAATATTTCATGACAGTCCGTGACGTCACGCGTACGAGTCGTCATTCAGCGACGTTTTCAACAAAAAACTCGCGGGAAATTTAAAATTGCAATTAAGTAAACTAAAAAAGCCGTATTGGCATGTGTTACAATGTTAATATTTCATCATTGATGTATAAACTATCAGACTGCGTGGTCGGTAGTAGTGGGTTTCAGTAGGCCTTTAAAGGGGAACATTATCACCAGACCTATGTAAGCGTCAATATATACCTTGATGGTGCAGAAAAAAGACCATATATTTTTTTAACCGATTTCCGAACTCTAAATGGGTGAATTTTGGCGAATTAAACGCCTTTCTGTTTATCGCTCTTTTTGCGATGACGTCAGAACGTGACGTCTCCGAGGTAATACAGCCGCCATTTTCATTTTCAACACATTGCAAACACCGGGTCTCAGCTGTATTATTTTCCGTTTTTTCGACTATTTTTTGGAACTTTGGAGACATCATGCCTCGTTGGTGTGTTGTCGGAGGGTGTAACAACACTAACAGGGAGAGATTCAAGTTGCACCACTGGCCCGAAGATGCGAAAGTGTCTGCTGCCAGACCCCCATTGAATGTACCAAAGTGTCTCCACATTTTACCGGCGATGACAGACATGACACAGAGATGTATGAATAACCTGCAGATGCATTTGCAACGATAAAGTCAACAAAATCACAAAGGTGAGTTTTGTTGATGTTGAGTTATGTGCTAATCAGACATAATTGGTTGCGGCGTGACTGCCAGCTAATCGATGCTAACATGCTACGCTAATCGATGCTAACATGCTTTTTACCGGCGGTGCTAAAGCAGACATGGCACAGACAAGTATGGATAACCTGCAAATGCATTTGCAACTATATTACGTTTCCTTCCACCCACATTTAATGCGAAAAAAACACTTACCAATCGAAGGATTTAAGTTTCTCCAGTGTCACGAGATGCGAAAGTCTTGATCGTTTGGTCCGCACGTTTTACCGGCGATGCTAACGCAGCTATTCGGCCATGCTATGGCTATGAATAGCGTCAATAGCTATTCGCTCAATATCTTCAGTTTCTTCTTCAATACTTTCATATTCCAACCATCCGTTTCAATACATGCGTAATCTGTTAAATTGCTTAAGACGCTGAAATCCGAGTCTGAAACCGAGCTAATGTCGCTATATCTTGCTGTGGTATTCGCCATTGTTTGTTTGTATTGGCAGCACTGTATGACGTCACAGGGAAATGGATAGTCGCGTCGCAAACAGCGAAAATCAAGCACTTTAAAGCTTTTTTTAAGGAATATTCGGGGACCGGTAAAATTTAAAAAAAAATAAAAAAAAATACAACAAGCCACTGGGAACTGATTTTTATTGTTTGTAACCCTTTTGAAATTGTGATAATGTTCCCCTTTAAAGGATTTCCAGATTATTTTTTTTTTTGCTTCTAAAACGGAGTGTGACTGTGCTCCCAGACCAAACCTGTTGCATTCGCTGTGAGGACCAATGTCAGCTACTGCGGCGCTCTGGATGAGGATGTTCCAGTTCCCGCCACAGCTATCTCCTTCGACGCCAAGGACTTCCTCCACATAAAAGAGGTTCATGTTGATGATTTTGATGCACCAAGTCATCCATTCATCTAGGGCTGGGCGATATATCGATATAAACGATATAGTGTGGGTTTGTGTTTGTGCGATATTGAAATTGACGACGTCGTAACATTCGAGTATACGTTCTCACGCAGTTGCTTTTAGCTGCGGGCATTACACTACAGGCATTTCTCACTCCTTTTCGTCTTTTCTTCTCACACAGACGTAAAACAAGCCCACCTTCTTACATACGTCACATACTGTCGCGTGTGTAGCATCATACGCTCTCACCGAGCAGAGAGGTAGCAGCATGGCTAACTTTAGCTGAGGCAGGTGGTGCAAGCAAAACGGTGTGAGTGACATTACAAGAGAGAAGGTGCGAAACTGATCACAAATGGAGGAAGAACAATTAATGCCCAAAAAAAACAGCAGGGAGTCCCTCATCTGGCGGTGGTTTGGCTTCAAGCGGGAAGATATTCAGAAGACAACAGCAATATGCAAAGTATGCAGCAGAAGTGTTGCTACAAAAGGTAGCAGCACTACTAATTTGTCCTTTCATTTAAAAAGTAACCTGCGAGAGAATTAAGAGTATTTAATAAATACAGTTTTGGTAAATTGACTTAGTTGTGATTTCCCTCTCTGCATGAAAGTTTAAAATGAGCATATATTAATGCAGTATGAAGAAGAATGTTTTAATGTAGACACATAGAATCATCATACTGTTGTGATTATATGCATCAAGTGTTCATTCAAGGCTAAGGAAAAATATCGAGATATATATCGTATATCGCGATATGGCATAAAAATATTGAGATATTACTAAAAGCCAATATCACCCAGCCCTACATTCATCAATCACCTATTACCGAAGAAAAATTGTGGCTATTTCCCTTTGTTTACCGTGTTCCGTTACCTTTTTTTTGTTAAAGAAATTCAACAATGACTGGTGGATCGGCCGCTTGGTGAAGGAGGGCTGCGACATTGGCTTCATCCCCAGCCCACTGAAGCTCGAGAACATCCGACTCCAGCAGGAGCAAAAAAGAGGACGAGTTCAAGGGTAAGTAACATATACCCATGATGCACATTGCAAGGAGTGGGAAATCTGCTTTCTATGGACTATTAGCTAAAATGATTCATTAATACTAAGCACAATGTGTAAATGAGGGCTGGGCTATACTGCAAAATTTGCATCTTTAATGTACACCATGCATCCAAATGGCCCACTGCATCCTTTAAAGGCCTACTGAAATTAGATTTTCTTATTCAAACGGGGATAGCAGGTCCATTCTATGTGTCATACTTGCTCATTTTGCGATATTTTCATATTTTTGCTGAAAGGATTTAGTAGAGAATATCGACGATAAAGTTCGCAACTTTTGGTCGCTAATAAAAAATCCTTGCCTTTACCGGAAGTAGCAGACGATGTGCGCGTGACGTCACGGGTTGTAGGGCTCCTCACATCCTCACATTGTTTACAATCATAGCCAACAGCAGCTAGAGCTATTCGGATCGAGAAAGCGACAATTTCCTCATTAATTTGAGCGAGGATTAAAGATTTGTGGATGAGGAAATTTAGAGTGAAGGACAAGAAAAAAAATAAAAGTTCAAAAAAAAGAAAGGCAAATGCAGTCGGAGCGATTCAGATGTTATTAGACACATTTACTAGGATAATTCTGGAAAATCCCTTATCTGCCTATTGTGTTGCTAATGTTTTAGTGAGATTAAATAGTACCTGAAAGTCGGAGGTGTGTGGGCACGGGTGTGTTGACCCAGTGTCTCTGAGGGAAGTCACACAGCTGCAGCAGGACGGAAGCTCCGCTGATGTCTCCGGTAAGAGCCGACTTATTACCACAATTTTCTCACCGAAAACTGCCGGTTGACATGTGGTCGGGATCCATGTTCGCTTGACCGCTCTGATCCATAGTAAAGCTTCACCTTCGGGAATTTTAAACAAGGAAACACCGGCTGTGTTTGTGTGGCTAAAGGCTAAAAGCTTCCCACCTCCATCTTTCTACTTTGACTTCTCCATTATTAATTGAACAAATTGCAAAAGATTCAGCAACACAGATTTCCAGAATACTGTGTAATTATGCGATTAAGGCAGACTACTTATAGCTTGGATCGGGCTGGAAAATAATGTCCGCTACAACCCGAGACGTCAAACGCACGCGTCATCATACCGCGACGTTTTCAACACGACACTTCGCGGGAAATTTAAAATTGCAATTTAGTAAACTAAAAAGGCCGTATCAGCAGGTGTTGCAATGCTAATATTTCATCATTGATATATAAACTATCAGACTACGTGGTCGGTAGTAGTGGGTTTCAGTAGGCCTTTAATTGTTCTGTATGCAGAAGTTAGGACACTACCGCTTTACATGATTTGAAAACTTCCAGTCTGAGGCACATCTTTCAACACTTATTTTTGTTAGTAATCCCTTCCAAAACGTCTAACAAAGGTTGAATCATACAAAAAATAAAACATTACTTTTTTAGAATGCATATTTGGCAAAGTTGTAGGTTACTCTCTATTAGCAGAAATGTTATACAGTAGGGATGTAACTGTATTGTAGATAACACTTTTTCAAACTCTTCACCATAACGTTTTGACGTATTACGGTATCAGTTGAAAACTTGCTGAGTGTAGTATATTTCTGGCTCTTTTGCATTGGCTGGTCTGAAAATAAACTACATCTCCCATTATCGTAAACCTAGCGCACCGAGTAGTTTAGCGATTGTCCAGCGCAGCTGATCACCGCACACCCACATACAGTGGGGCAGAAAAGTATTTAGTCAGCCACTGATTGTGCAAGTTCTCCCACTTAAAATGATGACAGAGGTCTGTAATTTTCATCATAGGTACACTTCAACTGTGAGAGACAGAATGTGAAAAAAAATCCAGGAATTCACATTGTAGGAATTTTAAAGAATTTATTTGTAAATGATGGTGGAAAACAATTATTAGGTCAACCATTCAAAGCTCTCACTGATGGAAGGAGGTTTTGGCTCAGAATCTCACGATACATGGCCCCATTCATTCTTTCCTTAACACGGATCAATCGTCCTGTCCCCTTAGCAGAAATACAGCTACAAAGCATGATGTTTCCACCCCCATGCTTCACAGTAGGTCTGGTGTTCTTGGCATGCAACTCAGTATTCTTCTTCCTCCAAACACGACGAGTTGAGTTTACACCAAAATGGATACATGGATGACACAGCAGAGGATTGGGAGAATGTCATGTGGTCAGATGAAACCAAAATAGAACTTTTTGGTATAAACTCAACCCGTCGTGTTTGGAGGAAGAAGAATACTGAGTTGCATGCCAAGAACACCATAACTACTGTGAAGCATGGGGGTGGAAACATCATGCTTTGGGGCTGTTTTTCTGCTAAGTGGACAGGACGATTGATCCGTGTTAAGAAAAGAATGAATGGGGCCATGTATCGTGAGATTTTGAGCCAAAACCTCCTTCCATCAGTAAGAGCTTTGAATGGTTGACCAAATACTTATTTTCCACCATAATTTACAAATAAATTATTTAAAATTCCTACAATGTGAATTCATGGATTTTTTTTCACATTCTGTCTCTCTCACAGTTGAAGTGTACCTATGATAAAAATTACAGACCTCTGTCATCATTTTAATTGGGAGAACTTGCACAATCGGTGGCTGACTAAATACTTTTTTGCCCCACTGTATGTTGCCTTGACTCACTGTATTAGCGACTTTATAATTTGTACAAACATTTTTCAAATAAACTGTTCAAGAAGAATAATTGAGTCCACGGCGGCCGTCTTCTATGTTATGCGTAACTCTTAGACTAGACCACAATACGAGGACAGTAACACAAACAAACACACAAACCCTAGCAAAAAAATGTTCCTCTTTGGCAGAGATAATAAAATGTGCCACCTTCGTCCCAAATGTTCAAAGCCAAAACAGACTCAGTCAAAGCGCACTGCGCTGAGGGAAAATATATTTGAAGCCAGTGAGTCTAAACATAAATTTGTGAGGTTTTTATATTATTACAAGTAAAATTGTCAGTTAACTTTCCCGAGAAACTGCATTTTCAAAACTGATGTAAAAACATGTCCACTGCAGAAGACATTGCGCCTCAGGAAGTAACTGTTGTAAGACACTAAAGCAGGGGTCACCAACCTTTTTGAAACCAAGAGCTACTTCTTGGGTACTGATTAATGCGAATGGCTACCAGTTTGATACACACTTAAATAAATTGCCAGAAATAGCTATATATATATATATATATATATATATATATATATATATATATATATATATATATATATATATATATATATATATATATATATATATATATATATATATATATATATATATATATATATATATATATATATAAATGGGTATTTCTGTCTGTCATTCCGTCCTACATTTTTTTTCCTTTTACTGGAGGTTTTTGTAGAGAATAAATGATGAAAAAAACACTTGATTGAATGGTTTAAAAGAAGAGAAAACAGGAAAAAAAGGATAATTTAATTTTGAAACATAGTTTATCTTCAATTTTGACTCTTTAAAATTCAAAATTCAACCAAAAAAAAAGAAGAGAAAAACTAGCTAATTTGAATCTTTTTGAAAAAATTAAAAAAAGAATTTAGGGATCATCATTAGTAATTTTTCCTGATTAAGATTAATTTTAGAATTTTTATGACATGTTTTAATTAGGTTAAAATCCAATCTGCATTTTGTTAGAATATATAACAAATTGGACGAAGCTATATTTCTAACAAAGACAAATCATTATTTATTCTAGATTTTCTAGAAGAAAAATTTTATAAGAAATTCAAAAGACTTTGAAATAAGATTTAAATTTGATTCTAAAGATTTTCGAGATTTGCCAGAATATTTTTTTTTAATTTGAATCATAATAAGTTTGAAGAAATATTTCACAAATATTCTTCGTCGAAAAAACAGAAGCTAAAATGAAGAATTAAATTAAAATGTAGTTATTATTCTTTACAATAAAATAAAAAAAATTGTCAGGAAAGAAGAGGAAGTAATTTAAAAGGTGTGTAAAAATTCTAAAATTATTTTTAAGTTTGTATTTTGTCTCTAAAATTGTCTTTCTGAAAGTTATAAGAAGCAAAGTAAAAAAATAAATCAATGTATTTAAACAAGTGAAGACCAAGTCTTTAAAATATTTTCTTGGATTTTCAAATTCTATTTGAGTTTTGTCTCTCTTAGAATTAAAAATGTCAAGCAAAGCGAGACCAGCTTGGTAGTAAATAAATAAAATTTAAAAAATAGAGGCAGCTCACTGGTAAGTGCTGCTATTTGAGCTATTTTTAGAACAGGCCACCGGGCTACTCATCTGCTCCTTATGGGCTACCTGGTGCCCGCGGGTACCGCGTTGGTGACCCCTGCACTAAAGTGAATATTGTTTTACACTAGATGTTTACTTTGTCACTTTTAAGACACTCAAGCGTTTTAAAACTTTGTTAAGCTTTGTTTAATACTTGCTCGAAGCCTTGAAGTGAATTATATTTAAATACCGCTGTTTCTCTAGTGACTCAAAGCACTTTACATAGTGACACCCAATATCTAAGTTACATTCAAACCAGTGTGGGTGCCACTGGGAGCAGGTGGGTAAAGTGTCTTGCCCAAGGACACAACGGCAGTGACTAGGATGGCGGAAGCGGGAATCGAACCTGCAACCCTCAAGTTGCTGGCACGGCCACTCTACCAACCGCGCTAAACCGCCCTTGATTGTTCCTGCACCTTTTTGTGCGCTTAAAAATAAATGTTTGTAGTCATAAATATGATTAGAACATTTTAGTATTATGTTTGTGTTCAATTACAGTAAGTGGGTTTATTCGAAACCTTTTTAGGTCCTTTTTTTCCTTTGGACATATACCACAATAATATCGTACTGTGCCCTTAATTCCGTGATATCGTACAGTGAGATTTGTATACCGTTACATCCGTATTATACACTATATAGTTTGCCTTTTGCATAAGTGTGTTATTAATGTATTGCCAGCTGGTAGGACTTAAATGAAATCTTCTACAATATACTTCAATACTCAACATATTGTACTGCCAAACAGATATTTTGTGCCAAAACACTATTGTCATATATGGTTAACAAATTACTGCGCTCCACACGTTTTTGTTAAATGCAAATTTATCAAGGCGGTTTCAGTGTCTCTAATAAGGGGTCTGATCAGCTTTGCATGCGCTTTCCTTGCCACATGTCTTGAAAGTTGTGTCATCCAGCGTTTGCACAGTAACCTGCATGCACTTCTCCAAGACTGAGATGAATTAATGCGAATAGTTCTGGACCCGGCTGCTCCAGCACTCCTCGTGCAAAGCTCGGTGACAATCTCAAATTGACTGTAGTCGGGATTCCTGGATTGATCCCCTATTCCTCACATTTTCTGCATTAATGCCACGCTGTGTTTCTGTCTCTCTTTATCCCCCTCTTGTGTTTTCCAGTAAGTCTGGAGGGAACTCCTCTTCAAGTGTAGAGGATGAGGTGTCTGCCTCTATCCGACCCCTCATATCCTCGGCAGGTGAGCGCTTCAGACAGGGGGAGAGGGCCCTAAGTAGCCAGCCTCCTGCTTAGAGTCAAGCCTCCTGAACCACAAGAGACTAGAATAAGTCTATAAAGCCTTCCCATGTCTCTGCTTAGAGCATAAGTTCACTGCCTACACTTGTTGGTACATTTTCCCATGATCCTCCTCTTCCTCCAGTTGAGGACTGCAGGCGCTCTCAGACTGGGGCTTACCACAGTGTGAACCCAACGACAAGACTATGAACCCCCCCCTGAACAGCACTCATGTGATTTTGTGAATATAATAGGAGCATAGAGACACTTTTTTTTCCTTTCTCTTTATGATAGTTGATAGTTGGTAGGTTTCCTTTGCTCATGGCACGCATGTTTAGAAGCTTTTCTGACTGTGACTCCTCCCCCAAGCAGCCACTGATGACCCTGTCGCTGTCTTCTCTCCCCTCCCACAGGAAAGCAGAAACAGAAAGTGGTAAGTTGGTGAAACCCACTCATGAAGCATCCACCGAGCTCTCGTGGCGTCCATTGCAGAATGACAGGGAGCTTGTGGCGCTCTCGCCACGCATAACACGGAGCGCAATACTTCAGACTCACTGAAGTATCAAATTTGCCTATACACATTTTTTCCCCCCTACATCTGTCATGAAAAATGAACGGCGTGATCAACGAGTTAAACCATGTCTGTCGGTAGACGATATCGAAGCAAACATCTGTGTCCTGTTCGCTTGCCACATTGGCATGTCGCTCCTCATCCTTTCAACTTCTTATAACCTCTAAGCTTTGTTTTCCTTACAGTTTAGTTCAGTTCAGCACATTCATGTGCATTTCCGTTGTTCATAAACTGTGAAAGCTACCAAAACTGCAATGATTATGCTAGAGACAATGCAGTCCATTGATTGTCACTTCCTATAATAAAATGTGTCTTCTTGTCGGAATGCCAAGAACGAAGAACCCAATCCGCTGTTGTCTTGATTACGATGTCGCATTTGTTGAATTCATTAGCTATGACAGGGGTGTCAAACTCAAATAGAGTGGGCCAAAATTTTAAACTGAACAAAGCCGCGGGCCAAGGTTGAACAAATGAACCTTTTAATAGGGACCCAAACAAGTTTTGCATTGAATATTGAACAAGCGAGACTTATATAACTTTATAGTGACATGCAAAATCGAGTTTCATATAATACTAATAATTTACAAATAGCAATGGCATATCAAATCAAATTTAAATAGAAATTGAATGTCTCTTTTAAAATAAACTTTTCCCACAGGCTAATAATACATTTTTATATTGTAACGTCCAGGAAGAGGTAGTACTGCAAGGGGGTTCCGTGTATTTGTTCTGTTGTGTTTATGTTGTGTTACAGTGCAGATGTTCTCCCGAAATTTGCCTGTCATTCTCGTTTAGTGTTGGTTCACAGTATGGCGCATATTTGTAACAGTCTTACAGTTGTTTATACGGCTACCCTCAGTGTGACCTGTATGGCTGTTGACCAAGCTTGCATTGCATTAGCGTGTGTGTGTGTGTAAAAGCCACATATATCATGTGACTAGGCCGGCACACTGTTTCTACGTAGGAAAAGCGGACGTGACGAAAAGTTTTAGAGGACGCTTGAGGCAGTGCCTTTAAGGCACGCCCCCAATATTGTTGTCCAGGTGGGAATCGGGAGAAATTTGGGAGAATGATTGCCCCTGTGATTTTCGTGAGGGGCACTGAAATATGGGAGTCTCCTTGGAAAATAGGGGGGGGTTAGCAAGTATGACAAGTATGAGTATTAGCGGTGAATGCGTTGTTACAGCGACACCGCCGCTGTATAATACCGGCGGGCCAGCTCTAATGTTAATTTGATATTGCCTCAAGGGCCAAATGAAAATACACGGCGGGCCAAATTTGGCCCGCGGGCCAGAGTTTGACACCCATGAGCTATGATGTGCGACTCTGCCACACTATTTATATAATGGACACCACTATCCCCATCCCACCTAAATTTAATCTTACATTTAGGACTTGCATGGCAACAAACTGAACTGAACTGTACTGCTTGGCGGAAACGTGACTTCAGCAAGTTTGCTTCATGCACCAGCAGCCTATCATTTAACATCTGTTGTAATCCACGTTCATCCGCTGCCCATCTGAGCTGTCTGATTATTGTTTTCGCTCACATTTAGCTGACTGCTGCTGATTAAATGTTTGCGTTGACAGACGGAGCACATCCCCCCGTATGATGTGGTTCCCTCCATGAGGCCGGTGGTGCTGGTGGGACCCTCACTCAAAGGTTATGAGGTGAGTTTGAGTTTTACAGAAGACTATTTCTCAATGCCCATACAAGCACTGTATAGTATTGTATAATCCTCAAAGGCCTACTGAAATTAGATTTTATTATTTAAACGGGGATAGCAGGTCCATTCTATGTGTCGTACTTGATCATTTCGCGATATTGCCATATTTTTGCTGAAAGGATTTACTAGAGAACATCGACAATAAAGTTCGCAACTTTTCGTCGCTAATAAAAAAAGCTTTGTCTGTACCGGAAGTAGCAGACGATGTGCGCGTGACGTCACGGGTTGTGGAGCTCCTCACATTGTTTACAATCATAGCCACCAGCAGCGAGAGCGATTCGGACCGAGAAAGCGACGATTTCCCCATTAATTTGAACGAGGATGAAAGATTCGTGGATGAGGATAGTGAGAGTGAAAGACTTGAAAAAAAAAGAAAAAAAAAGGCGAGGGCAGTGGGAGCGATTCAGATGTTATTAGACACATTTACTAGAATAATTCTGGAAAATCGCTTATCGGCTTATTGTGTTACTAGTGTTTTAGTGAGATTATATGAAGAGAGTCCGCAGCTGCAGGAGGACACAAGCTCCGCTCATGTTTACGGTTAAGAGCCAACTTATTACCACAATTTTCTCACCGAAACCTGCCGGTTGACATGTGGTCGGGAACCATGTTCGCTTGACCGCTCTGTTCCATAGTAAAGCTTCACCTTCGGGAATGTAAACAAGGAAACACCGGCTGTGTTTGTGTTGCTAAAGGCAGCTGCAATTCACCATTTCCCACCAACATCTTTCTTCTTTGACTTCTCCATTATTAATTGGAAAAATTGCAAAATATTCAGCAACACATATAAGTCCAGAATACCGTGTAATTATGCGATGAAAAGAGACGACTTTTAGCTGTGAGCGGTGCTGGAAGAACATGACCGCTACAACCGGTGACGTCACGCGCATGCGTCATCATAATTCCGTGAAGTTTTCAACAGGATACTTTGCGGGAAATTTAAAATTGCAATTTAGTCAACTAAACCGGCTGTATTGGCATGTGTTGCAATGTTAAGATTTCATCATTGATGTATAAACTATCAGACTGCGTGGTCGGTAGTTGTGGGTTTCAGTAGGCCTTTAAGTATAAGTGCTGAACTAAGCAATAGCGTTTTTCAAAAGTTATACTTCAGTCAGTACACTTCGTTACACATACTGTACTGTAATCCTTAGGGGTGTTCATACTTTTCCCAGGTATAGATATAAAATATCCAAAACGCCATATTCTACACATTTGAATCAATCAAACACAATAATATCAATACAATATGGGTCAAAATATGCTAATCCACCAAATAAATATAAAGAAAAACACAGCTTTGTGGTATAGGTGACAGAAATAAATGTTCTAACAATAATTACATTTGTTATTATTTATTATTATTATTTGATATTGGCAATTACATCAGTTTTTGACGACTTCAACAACAGTACTTGAGTACCAACAAATACATTCATCCATCTATTTCCTACCGCTTATCCCCTTCGGAGTCGCGGGGGGCGCTGGTGCCTATCTCAGCTACAATCGGGCGGGAGTCGGGGTACACCCTGGACAAGTCGCCATCTCATCGCAGGGCCAACACAGATAGACAGACAACATTCACACTCACATTCACAGTACCAACAAATGTCCTTGCAATAGTTTAGACATTTTAACCAATCCTTGCTCAATGGTGCCCATGCCAGAAACTGGGAAAAACCTGGCACCGTTGTCTGATTACAAGGAAACCTGGGAAACGTAAGATGACAAGATACACAAAAAGCATCAAAGAAATTATACCTATAGATGATTCTTCATGCATTTTGGTTTGCCGGTGCCCTTGTTGGTTCATTTGGGCATTTGGGTTTTTCGAGTGAACCCGTTCTCCGACAATGGCAACAAAACTATTCTGATGTCGAGGTCTCACAAAAAGCCATCCATTCATCATCCATCATCTTCCGCTTATCCGAGGTCGGGTCGCGGGGGCAACAGCCTAAGCAGGGAAACCCAGACTTCCCTCTCCCCAGCCACTTCGTCTAGCTCTTCCCGGGGGATCCCGAGGCATTCCCAGGCCAGCCGGGAGACATAGTCTTCCCAACGTGTCCTGGGTCTTCCCCGTGGCCTCCTAACGGTTGGACGTGCCCTAAACACCTCCCTAGGGAGGCGTTCGGGTGGCATCCTGACCAGATGCCCGAACCACCTCATCTGGCTCCTCTCGATGTGAAGGAGCAGCGGCTTTACTTTGAGTCCCTCCCGGATGGCAGAGCTTCTCACCCTATCTCTAAGGGAGAGCCCCGCCACACGGCGGAGGAAACTCATTTCGGCCGCTTGTACCCGTGATCTTATCCTTTCGGTCATGACCCAAAGCTCATGACCACAGGTGAGGATGGGAACGTAGATCGACCGGTAAATTGAGAGCTTTGCCTTCCGGCTCAGCTCCTTCTTCACCACAACGGATCGGTACAACGTCCGCATTACTGAAGACGCCGCACCGATCCGCCTGTCGATCTCACGATCCACTCTTCCCTCACCCGTGAACAAGACTCCTAGGTACTTGAACTCCTCCACTTGGGGCAGGGTCTCCTCCCCAACCCGGAGATGGCACTCCACCCTTTTCCAGGCGAGAACCATGGACTCGGACTTGGAGGTGCTGATTCTCATTCCGGTCGCTTCGCACTCGGCTGCGAACCGATCCAGCGAGAGCTGAAGATCCCGGTCAGATGAAGCCATCAGGACCACATCATCTGCAAAAAGCAGAGACCTAATCCTGCGGTTACCAAACCGGAACCCCTCAACGCCTTGACTGCGCCTAGAAATTCTGTCCATAAAAGTTATGAACAGAATCGGTGACAAAGGACAGCCTTGGCGGAGTTGAACCCTCACTGGAAATGTGTTCGACTTACTGCCGGCAATGCGGACCAAGCTCTGGCACTGATCGTACAGGGAACGGACCGCCACAATAAGACAGTCCGATACCCCATACTCTCTGAGCACTCCCCACAGGACTTCCCGAGGGACACGGTCGAATGCCTTCTCCAAGTCCACAAAGCACATGTAGACTGGTTGGGCAAACTCCCATGCACCCTCAAGAACCCTGCCGAGAGTATAGAGCTGGTCCACAGTTCCACGACCAGGACGAAAACCACACTGTTCCTCCTGAATCCGTGGTTCGACTATCCGACGTAGCCTCCTCTCCAGTACACCTGAATAAACCTTACCGGGAAGGCTGAGGAGTGTGATCCCACGATAGTTGGAACACACCCTCCGGTCCCCCTTCTTAAAGAGAGGAACCACCACCCCGGTCTGCCAATCCAGAGGTACCGCCCCCGATGTCCACGCGATGCTGCAAAGTCTTGTCAACCAAGATAGCCCCACAGCATCCAGAGCCTTAAGGAACTCCGGGCGGATCTCGTCCACCCCTGGGGCCTTGCCACCGAGGAGCTTTTTAACTACCTCGGCGACCTCAGCCCCAGAAATAGGAGAGTCCACCACAGATTCCCCAGGCACTGCTTCCTCATAGGAAGACGTGTTGGTGGGATTGAGGAGGTCTTCGAAGTATTCCTTCCACCTATCCACAACATCCGCAGTTGAGGTCAGCAGAACACCATCCGCACCATACACGGTGTTGATAGTGCACTGCTTCCCCTTCCTGAGGCGGCGGACGGTGGTCCAGAATCGCTTCGAAGCCGTCCGGAAGTTGTTTTCCATGGCTTCCCCGAACTCCTCCCATGTCCGAGTTTTTGCCTCCGCGACCGCTGAAGCTGCACACCGCTTGGCCTGTCGGTACCTGTCCACTGCCTCCGGAGTCCTATGAGCCAAAAGGACCCGATAGGACTCCTTCTTCAGCTTGACGGCATCCCTCACCGCTGGTGTCCACCAAGGGGTTTTAGGATTGCCGCCCCGACAGGCACCAACTACCTTGCGGCCACAGCTCCGATCTGCCGCCTCGACAATAGAGGTGCGGAACATGGTCCACTCGGACTCAATGTCCAGCACCTCCCTTGTGACATGTTCAAAGTTCTTCCGGAGGTGGGAATTGAAACTTTGTCTGACAGGAGACTCTGCCAGACGTTCCCAGCAGACCCTCACAATGCGTTTGGGCCTCCCAGGTCTGTCCGGCATCCTCCCCCACCATCGCAGCCAACTCACCACCAGGTGGTGATCGGTAGAAAGCTCCGCCCCTCTCTTCACCCGAGCGTCCAAAACATGAGGCCGCAAATCCGATGACACAACTACAAAGTCGATCATGGAACTGCGGCCTAGGGTGTCCTGGTGCCAAGTGCACATATGGACACCCTTATGTTTGAACATGGTGTTTGTTATGGACAAACTGTGACGAGCACAAAAGTCCAATAACAAAACACCACTCGGGTTCAGATCCGGGCGGCCATTCTTCCCAATCACGCCTCTCCAGGTTTCACTGTCGTTGCCAACGTGAGCGTTGAAGTCTCCCAGTAGGACAAGGGAATCACCCGGGGGAGCACTTTCCAGTACTCCCTGGAGTGTTCCCAAAAAGGGTGGGTACTCTGAACTGCTGTTTGGTGCATAAGCACAAACAACAGTCAGGACCCGTCCCCCCACCCGAAGGCGGAGGGAGGCTACCCTTTTGTCCACCGGGTTGAACTCCAACGTACAGGCTTTGAGCCGGGGGGAAACAAGAATTGCCACCCCAGCCCGTCGCCTCTCACTGCCGGCAACGCCAGAGTGGAAGAGGGTCCAATCCCTCTCGAGAGAAGTGGTTCCAGAGCCCTTGCTGTGCGTCGAAGTGAGTCCGACTATATCCAGCCGGAATTTCTCGACTTCGCGCACTAGCTCAGGCTCTTTCCCCCCCAGTGACGTGACGTTCCACGTCCCAAGAGCTAGCTTCTGTAGCCGAGGATCGGACCGCCAAGTGCCCTGCCTTTGGCTGTCGCCCAGCTCACAATGCACCCGACCTCTATGGCCCCTGCTATGGGTGGTGAGCCCATTGGAGGGGTGACCCACGTTGCCTCTTGGGGCCCGGCCACCAGGCGCTCGCCATCGTGCCCCACCTCCGGGCCTGGCTCCAGAGGGGGGCCCCGGTGACCCGCGTCCGGGCGAGGGAAATCTAGGTCCATGATTTTTCTTCTTCATAAAGGTCTTTGTGCTGCTCTTTGTCTGATCCCTCACCTAGAACCTGTTTGCCTTGGGAGACCCTACCAGGGGGCTTTATGCCCCCGGACAACATAGCTCCTAGGATCATTGGGACACGCAAACTCCTCTACCACGATAAGGTTGCAGCTCACAAAAAGCCCAATAACGCAATTCTCAATAATGAGATCACTACACTGCTCCAACAAAAGGATTTTCATTGTCTAATCTGATTAAAAAAAGGCTAAAGCACTTGAGGTTGGATAGTTCATCAGGTCTGCCGGGGTTTGATTGAAGACAGTCAAACTTGACTATCTAGAAGAAGTAAATGTCATAACAAGGTTTCTGGAGGTAAACCAGCAGATTGATCCTTAAAATTGCTAACTGGGGCGGCATAGCTCGGTTGGTAAAGTGGCCGTGCCAGCAACTTGAGGGTTGCCGGTTCGATTCCCGCCTCCGCCATCCTAGTCACTGCCGTTGTGTCCTTGGGCAAGACACTTTACCCACCTGCTCCCAGTGCCACCCACACTGGTTTAAATGTAACTTAGATATTGGGTTTCACTATGTAAAGCGCTTTGAGTCACTTGAGAAAAGCGCTATATAAATATAATTCACTTCACTTCAAAGTTACAGCCTGGCGACATGTGCCAGGGTTCAATTTCTGGTGAGTACCACCAGCGTCGGTGGCGGATTTTGGCTCGCCTAAAGCACACACTGGCATGGCCAGCTACGTGTCCAATGGGGGGCTCCAATTTAGCAGGGGCACATTTCAACAGATCCCACGTCCTTAACTCTTAATATCCTCCCAACACAATCGCAGTACGTGTGGGGCTTACGGTACTCAACTCGCTTCCCTCCGATGGAGGAAGGGGGTTCAATGTCCGACAATTTGACTGCATAGTTCAAACTCAAAATCAGACTACTCCAAATTGAATTGTTTTATAGTCAACTATTCTAAGACCCGTAGTTGTCACTTTTTATTACATAGTAGAAGATCCTTTCAGATGTTCAAAGAAAGAATATTTATCCTAGATCAGGGGTAGGGAACCTATGGCTCTAGAGACAGATATGGCTCTTTTGATGACTGCACCTGGCTCTCAGATAAATCTTAGCTGACATTGCTTAACACGATAAGTAATGAATAATTCCGCTGGTAATTACAGTGTCAAAAATAACGTTCAAAATATAAAACATTCTCATGCATTTTAATCCATCCATCCATCCGGTTTCTACCGCACCAGTTCAAGAAGTCGCAATAACGGTAAGAAGTATTTTATTTGTTGTTGGTTAGCTTCAGAATAACAATGTTATTAAAAATAATAAAATACTTATTATACTCTAAAAATGTTGGTCTTACTTAAAAATGCAGGCATTTAGTTGTATTCAGTGTTAAAAAAATATATTATATGGCTCTCACGGAAATACTTTTTAAAATATTCGGCTTGTATGGCTCTCTCAGCCAAAAAGGTTCCCGACCCCTGTCCTAGATGATAGTTGCACTGTTTTGTGATGGAAAATTTTATGTTGTCGAAATGTCGGGGATTTAACCTCGGGGACTCATCCCGCTCGTGGTAGCCAATTTTATGTAGTCGAAAAGTCCGAATCTTAAACAGGAACAATAGAGAATTTGTTACAACAGTTTTAATTACTCACAATCAGATAGTACAAAGTTGGATCGAATCAATATGTAAACAGACAGTGTCTCATGAGACGAAAGATGGTGCACCCTCGTGAAAGAATTAATAAGAGCACACACCAGGCTTGGTCTTCCCTTCTTATTTATATGCTCCCTGTTGGCCTGATTTTGGCATAACAACTTATGTAACTGTCCAATGTTCAACTATCACCCCACAACAAAACTCGCACTTGGTCAGGGTGACTTGACCTTTCATGTCGTGTCCCTTCCAATGCATTTAGTTGGATGTAACCCTAGGACAGAAATTTTCCACTACATTTTCATCAGTGGTTCGTCCACTTCTATATGGAGCTATTTACAATTTATAATTTTACTTCACTTTTCACCTTTTGACGCAATGCCATCAGAAGAGTCTACAGAACTTTTAGAAAAGGTTAACTAGACAAAAAGTGACTTCCTTCTTTCTCAGGAAAGTTACACATGACTATGTATTACTCAGCCGAGTATTGAACTGCGGTGCACACTTGACTAGTTGTATGCGTCTATTCGGACAGTATTAAAAATCGATGCGAGTGCGTTCCCAACCACAAAACTCGTAATTTTGTAAAAAATAACAACTTGCAATCCCTTCCCTTCTACTATAGAGCCAAGATGGCGATTATTCATTTATTTGGGCGTTTTGAGGGCAACATCCGCTACTTCTCAGTATGCAGTCAAAATTCCAAGTGTACTGTAAGTACGGAGATGCGTGGATTGAGACACAGTCAAAGTATTTTTAAGTGTGCTTAAAAAAATTTTTATAGGATAATAGGAAATGTTCATCGTAATTGGGTAGTCCACACTACATCAAATACTAATATGAAGGAACTCAGAGTATGAAAATGACGTCACAAATGTGAAACTGGTCTGTACAGGTGACTGATATGATGCAGAAAGCGCTCTTTGACTTCCTCAAGCACAGATTTGATGGCAGGTAGGACATGTGTGACCGTTTCACACCATGTTTACTTTTTAAATAAAATGGCTTTACGAAAACATTTGTTTCCATCTTGCAGGATATCAATCACACGGGTCACCGCCGATATATCGTTAGCCAAGAGATCTGTCCTCAACAACCCCAGTAAGAGGGCCATCATTGAGCGATCCAACACCCGCTCCAGCTTAGGTGAGGAAGACCGCCTTAGTTTATTTTCAACAGTTGATAAACCCTCACTCGTGATTTGTGTCATCAGCTGAAGTGCAAAGCGAGATCGAGCGGATCTTTGAGCTGGCCCGCTCCTTGCAGCTGGTAGTGCTGGATGCAGACACTATCAACCATCCAGCCCAGCTCCTCAAGACCTCCTTGGCTCCCATCATTGTCCACGTCAAAGTGTCCTCACCTAAGGTACGCCAGAGGAGAGGGGTTTCTAAAAGTCCCGTTAATAGAGGTATTAGCATTTATCTTCCCAGTGACGGCCTCACAGAGAATTCATTCAATAGGGAGAAAAAACAAGAACATCTTGACATTTTAGGAAACAATTCCCCAATATTAAAAGTTACCATTTTTTATGATGGGTAGTGCATTTGCTTCCACCAACTAATCTGCATCATGGCACCTTTGCATGGAGATGTGGCACACGCTACACTCTTTTTGAGCGACTACAGCTGTGACCACAAAGATTATGACAAAAAATTCGTAAAGATTTTAGTCTCTGTAGAATTAATGCACATTTTAAGAGGGAGCATGAGCAGTACATGACCCCTAAAAAGCTGCACTTACACATACATCTGTAGGTATGGGTACTATATTCTGAACTTTTAAAACGGGGTACCAATTCAAGCAAAATCAAACCATACCATGTTTCAATACCATTGTTGCTTGTGACGTCACATCCAACAGGCATATTCATAGCGGACTGCATCTAGGTAATTGTTTAACCGTCCAAGCCACAAAGCAAGCATGTCTGATAGAAAGGGTTTGAAAGTAAAGCTGCGCTATCTCAATGCAAATTTTTCATTGGATATGCCATATCTATGACCCCAAATTTGAATGTGGAACAGCCTCAGACTGGCTTCACTGCGGAAGAGCGCCGCTATCTGCCGTCTGGCAATCACCACTGCCGTTCTGTTGCGTCTCCATTGTGCAGCTAAATTGCGCAGACTTTTACGAGATTATCGCGAATCCGCGCATAATCACGTGATAAGGGAGGAAGTAATAAAGCCAACCACAAAACGTTTATTCTGTCCTTTCAGAGAAGCAGAAGAAAATACACTCTAATTTTATTGTTTATCTTATTTTCAAATCAACTTGGACATTTCATTTTCTATTTGTGCATGACTTCCTGTCCAAGACTAGAGGATTTTTGCAAAACTGATCAGATTTGTTGCAGCGTCCAGCAAAAATAGAAGGTCTGCGTATATTAAGCGCTGGAATGCAGAACGGAAACGGCATGTCGGCGACAGTCCGCAAGCGGTGGAAATTGACACATTGACTTGAATAAAAACGAAAAAAGTCCGCCGGCGCGTGTGTATGGTCTGCGGCCGTTCCGCATTCAGTGGAAATTTGGGGTAATATTGATTAGCATTAGTTATTCGGTAATAAAAACTACAACCAAGATCCAATTACAATCAAAAATCTAGCGTGTAATAAGTACAACACTTACAGGTAAAAACACTATGAAGGGCTCGACAAAAGACAAGACTTAAGTGCAAATACACCTTCCTGACTACAGCAACAGAGCTAGGATAAACTTAAATAAATGCAAACCTTTAAATGAGACTCAGAAGTGTAAGAAAACAAAATGGACGAAAAAATAACTGAACAGCAGTTATCAATAGCTCAGAGTTACAGGCCTACTGAAATGAGGTTTTCTTATTTAAACGGGGATAGCAGGTCCATTCTATGTGTCATACTTGGTCATTTCGCGATATTGCCAAATTTTTGCTGAAAGGATTTAGTAGAGAATATCGATGATAAAATTCGCAACTTTTTGTTGCTAAAAAAAAAAGCCTTGCCTTTACGGAAGTATGTGCGCGTGACGTCACCGGTGTGAGGGCTCCTCACATCCTCACATTGTTTATAATGTGAGCCACCAGCAGTAAAAGGAATTTGGACTGAGAAAGCGACAATTTCCCCATTAATTTGAGCGAGGATTAAAGATTTGTGGACGAGGATATTGATAGTGAAGGACAAGAAAAAAATAAAATACAAAAATAAATAAAAAGCGACGGCTCCGAGCGGCGGCAGTGTGAGCGTTTCAGATGTAATTAGACACCTTTACTAGGATAATTCTGGAAGATCCCTTATCTGCTTATTGTTTTAATAGTGTTTTAGTGAGATTGTAAAGACATACCTCAAAGTCGGGTGGCTGTGGTGAACACGCCAGTGTCTCAGAGAGAAGCAGAGGAGCCAAGTTCACAGCTGCCTTTTTTGATAGCTACTGCAGGAGGACGCATAATCCACTGATGTCTCCGGTAAGATGTATATCACCATTTTCCCCATCCAAAAACATGCTGGTTGACGTAGAGAAACATGTTCGCTTGACCGCTCTGTGTTAAAGCTTCACAACAAACAAAGAAACACCGGCTGTGTCTCGGTGCTAAAGACAGCTGCAATACACCGCTTTCCACCAACAGCATTGTTCTTTATAGTCTCCATTATTAATTGAACAAATTGCAAAAGATTCAGCAACACAGATGTCCAAATTACTGTGTAATTATGCGATGAAAAGAGACGGCATTTAGCCGTAAGTGGTGCTGAGCTAGTATGTCCCCTCCAACCAATAACGTCACAAACACACGTCATCATACGCGTCATCATTCCGCGACGTTTTTGACAAGAAACTCCGTGGGAAATTTAAAATTGTAGTTTAGTAAACTAAAAAGGCCGTATTGGCATGTGTTGCAATGTTAAGATTTCATCATTATTATACAAATTATCAGACTGCGTGGTCGGTAGTAGTGGGTTTCAGTAGGCCTTTAAATGTTTAATAAAAAATAATTAGATTTTAATATTAAAAACATCTAATACCACATGAACACACTCAAAAGTACCAAAAATTGGTACTGTCAACTACCAGTATCGATTCCCAGCTACAGGAAATTGTTGCCGTATTGGTTTGATTGTAAAAAGTACCCATAACTTAACATCTGTGTCTGCAGTGAAGGTTCTAGCCTCAGTGGCGCCTAGTGAGACATAATTGACCCGCCCGCCTCACCCTCCCAGGCACCACATCTCATTTAGGTCGCAGGCGCCCACACAATATGGGGAAATACTAATTCCCCACATAGATCAACAATTTTCCACTTCAATTTCGCTATATTCTGAGCGCACTTATTTTCGCAAATTCTGCCCAACATCACAACTTTGTCCAATCCTCATATTTTGGCCAATCGTAATTTTTGCCAATCCTATTCATCCATCCATAGGTCAAAAGCAGAAATCAACCGCCAAATGTGTCCCTATGTTGCTCACCCACATGCTCACTTCCTTGTTGACATTGACATTGATAACAATTTGTGATGATAATGTCGTATTGTCTCTCATTGGTTTGCTTTTTTATCCACTTCATGTGAGCAGTATTGGGGCCCCAATATCCACACATATCCTGACCTGTTGAGCAAATAAATGTTGCTCATATACAAATATGAATCTTTTGTTCAGCCTTGTCCCTGCAGCGCCACGTAGGAAATGGCACCCTCGGCAATTGCCCGTGCGGCCTATATCTAAAATGCCACTGTGTGTGTGTCCTTGTCATCCAGGTTTTACAGAGGCTAGTCAAGTCCAGGGGGAAGTCTCAGAGCAAACACCTGAATGTCCAGCTTGTAGCTGCAGACAAACTGGCTCAATGTCCTCCAGTAAGTAACCATCTTCACAGCAAGTTGGCCTTATGTTATGCAAATAATAACTGCCGAGCGCTTGCTCCCAGGAAATGTTTGACATCATCTTGGACGAGAACCAGCTGGAAGATGCCTGTGAGCATCTTGCCGAATACCTCGAGGCCTACTGGAAAGCAACACATACCTCGATGGCCACACCCCTGAACCCTTTGCTGGGACGTAACCTAGGCACCGGCACCCTCACAGCATACCCCACCAGCATCTCTGGACTGCAGGTACAACTGCGGCCAGTCGTTGTTTTAGTTTGATGTATGTCACCATTTGTATCACACCCGACTTGTGTGCCATATCAGCAGAGCCAAAGAATGCAACAGAGCAACCACACGGGGGATCACTCCACTGCGAACGAGCGTCGTAACCTGATGACGTCCGATGAAAACTACCACAACGAACGAGCACACAAGGGACGCAACCGCATGTCGTCGGGGTCGCAGCATAGCCGAGAGGCGCAGGACCCCTACCAGGACTACCAGGACCCCTATCAGGATGCGTATAAGCCACACCGCAACCGTAGCTCCCCGGGAAGCTACAGCCATGACTCCAGGCACCGGCTCTGAACCCACTTGAGTCATCACAGGTGTCCGAATGGTCCAGATTCCACCTACCAATGAACGCTACCACATAGCCAAGATGGTCCCAAGTAGGCCCTATTTTCAGGGTGATTATTTATGTATTAGACCCCCGAAACATTCACTAAATTGATTCAAGTTTTAAGATGCTCATGCCAACTTCTGGACCTTCTAGATCACGGCGAGAAGATGCTTAGCATCGATTGTGCTCGCTTCCATCGGCGGTGGTCACGCGGTGCTGATGTGACGTCACACCACAGCACACAGACTGCTAAAATCCACGCACATCACCATGTAAAAATCCTCTCGCCTTCTAGCTTCTTGCATGTTGATAGATGATGAACGTCTGCTTCCACTGCATAGATCTTTTCTAACTACCCTGTACATACAGAGGTCCCACGTCGTCAATCACCAGATTGCAGTTTGAAATGAGGGGTGAACTGGCTGCTAGTTGAAAACTTGGTGCTTCACATTCCTGAACCATTTTGGTTGGTTAACATCACTTTTTCAAAGCCTGCTTTTCTGTATAAAGCGTTAAGGTTTCATTTAGGGCAGTGGTTCTTAACCTGGGTTCGATCGAACCCTAAGGGTTCGGTCAGTCGGCTTCAGGGGTTCGACAGAGCCTCCGTCCAAACCTGACTAAATAACAAGTTCAATGTTTTATTATTATAATAAAATGACAGCAATCATTTCCATGAGATTATTTTCTAATATAAGTGTTTCAGCCCACTTACAATGACATAAAAAAAACATAGTTTTTCATGAGCTCTGTACAAGGTGGGGTTGGAAATAATTTGTACCCCTTTCAGATATCGCATTTAGGTCCCACTAAAACATTCACAAGTTGCACAATGAGATGTAAACATGGGATCATGTGTACATTCCTGTAACTTTCTGTTTGTAAAATATATCTTTATTAGTATTTCGTTAATATAGTAACATCAATAAATTAAGAAAAAACATTTTATTTTTCACTAAAGAAGGGTTCGGTGAATATGCATATGAAACTGGCGGGGTTCGGTACCTCCAACAAGGTTAAGAACCACTGCTTTAGGGGCAAACACCCTAACCCTACGAACGGTTTAAGAGCTTGATGAATATGATTTTTTTAAAGAGCATCTACTTGGTAAGTTTCAAATTTGGTCGTAATTAAATGGCAGTGCTTTTGTTTTGTTTTTGTGTTGTTTTAGTGGCTTATTTCCTGTAATTGGTTTCACCCGCGTCTCCTCAGGTGCATTAGGTGCTTGCCAGCCCTGCCCAAATCCGGATGTGTCCCAGCCAATCAGCTTCATGCTTGCTCTTGTATCAAGTTGCATTGCCAGTCCTTGAACTGTTACCCCCTTTGTTTATTTGTTGACAAGGATTTAGGTTAATCTTTTATCCAACTGAAAGTTCTTCCTTCAGAATTTTAGGAGTAATAATTAGCATTTTTGAGCTTAACGATCACTTTAGACTTGCAATACAACAACCTTTGAGCTGTTGTACATGCACATTTATTTTCCCTGAGGAATAAGCAAAGGATATATAACAGTTGCATTGAAGTGGAAGGCAATACACAGTAACACCTAACCTGTCTTTTAGAAAATGTTTGCATGACTTGGGGCACCATGGTGAAGGACAATGTGTTGCAACGGAAATGTCCATGTAGCTCACCCACATGTGCTGCTGTGGTTGCTGGTTTAAAGCTTAAACCTTATGTATTTGTTTTTATTGTAGATATGCTTTTCTCCAGAACACAAACTCCACCAGCCAGTGTTAAAACAATTGTAAGAATATGGGCGAAATGTTGCGAGGTACCACTGTACTACCTAATAAAGACCTACAAGTTTATTTGAAGTAAAATAGAAATTTGTAAAAAAAAAAAAAAACTGATATTTTTGACAGGCAACAAAGTGTGCTGTTTGTCAACGTTTGTCGAGCCAAAAATTGCACCAATGCTGCAACAGTTTTTATGAATGCATCGCCAGCTCGTAAGACTTGATTGAAATCTTCTGCAAGATACTTGAATGCCTATCATATTTTATTACCATATATAAATTTTGTGTCAATGATGGACATTGTTTCAGTTACAAAACGTCGCAAAGGTGAACATCCTGACCTAACGCTCAAATGACTTTAAAAACATTGTTTTTGGTATTTTCAAATAGGTTAAATAGGTAATCCCTAAAGCGCATCAGATATTGCAAATAAAGAGCAAGAGGAGCAAGTATTCCCCACAGTACAGTATTATATGCCACGAGAGAGCTGTAATTAGATGAAACACAACAGAGGGGAAATTATTCCTGTCAAAAAATACCTATTTGTGATTATTTTTATAATGTACATAAAGTCAGATGCTCCACAGTCCACACACGTGCTGGAATTATGACAGCAAGGTTTCAGTCATGTGCAATACAAAGCAGCATGCTGTTTTCAAATTAGGATCTCTATGTACTGTACTATGCAACCGCAAACTGTGTGCGACGCTTCATGCTGTGGCCTCTCCGAGCATCTCCTTTTCCACACAGCTTCATCCGGATAGTTAAGGGAATCTTGTGTTTATCGTGGATTTGTCTGTGGAAGGTGAAAAAAAAACCTCAGCGGCTAATGCGGTATTTGCATGCATAATATACCCCTTCTTGTTTATAAAGAGGAATTATAGAATAATGATGTGACTTTGGAGGTGGCTGTGTTTAAGGCAAAGCTCCAAGTGACCTAAAAAAACCTTTCTTTTGCAAAATAAAAGAGCCGTTCTAAGATTGTCTGCTGTATTTTTAAAAAAAACAATACATTATATTTTTGTGGCAAGCTGGGATTGCACACAATATTCTGTTTTCATGTAATGTCACCAACCCAAAAGTCGGTCATGGTGGAGGACATATGGCGTACGTGTGTAAAAAGGAATTTTCTTACCAACATTTGGCTGTTACGATTGAGCAGACAGACAACAATTCATTACAAAGTTGTTTTTTTTTTTAAAGGGCGAGGACAAAGGAATGGTCTAAAGCAGGGGTGTCAAACTCAAAAACAGAGTGGACCAAAATTTTAAACTGAACAAAGCCGCGGGCCAAGGTTGAACAAATTAACCTTTTAATAGGGACCCAAACAAGTTTTGCATTGAATTTTGAACAAGCGAAACTTATATAACTTTATAGTGACATGCAAAATCGAGTTTCAAATAATACTAATAATTTAAAAATAGCAATGGCATATCAAATCAAATTGAAATAGAAATTGAATGCCTCTTTTCTATTTGCAGCCTTCTCAGGTAAATATCAAAATAAACTTTTCCCACAGGCTAATAATATTTTTTTATATTGTAGCGTCCAGGAAGATGTAGTACTGCAAGGGGTTCTGTGTATTTGTTCTGTTGTGTTTGTATTGTGTTACAGTGCGGATGTTCTCCCGAAATTTGCTTGTCATTCTCGTTTAGTGTTGGTTCACAGTGTGGCGCATACTTGTAACAGTCTTAAAATTGTTTATACGGCCACCCTCAGTGTGACCTGTATGGCTGTTGACCAAGCTTGCATTGCATTAGCGTGTGTGTGTGTAAAAACCACATATATCATGTGACTAGGCCGACACGCTGTTTCTACGTAGAAAAAGCGGACGTGACGAAAGGTTTTAGAGGACGCTTGAAGCAGTGCCTTTAAGGCACGCCCCCAATATTGTTGTTCAGGTGGGAATCGGGAGAAATTTAGGAGAATGGTTGCCCCCTGTGATTTTCGTGAGGGGCACTGAAATTTGGGAGTCTCCTTGGAAAATCGGTGGGCGGGGTTAGCAAGTATGAGTATTAGCGGTGAATGCGGTGATACAGCGACACCGCCGCTGTATAATACCGGAGGGCCAGCTCTAATGTTAATTTGATATTGCCTCGAGGGCCAAATGAAAATACACGGGCCAGAGTTTAACACCCATGGTCTAAAGAAAGGAGTATGTAGGGTTGTCCCTTGAAAAACCGAATTGTCTCATATTGAGCTGTCCAGGTATTTGCGCTTTATCCCTCATTTTATTACCATAAGTAAAACTTCTCTGTAAAACATAAAAAGGTTGCATCAAATTACAACAGCTTTACAACAGTACACCAGAGGTCCACTAAGCCAATCGATGATAACTTGCCTACCAAACTCATTGCCATTCAACTTTTCGAACACTGTTTTTGAACGTCCTTACTTTGGCTTTTCACTCTGCCTCATCTTTGTGGCAGCTCGCTAGAGTTACCTGCCGAGCTTCTAGGAATGCGGACTTCAAATGTGATTTGTTACCACAATTAAATATTATCTTTAAAGAAAGGAATAAGGAGCAAAGTGGTACTTCGGAGATAGTTTTTATCCAACAGGGAGGTACATTTGGTAATCATGTCTACAAGGTACGTGATAACTTACCGGTAGTAATAATTCTAACTCACTTTTCTAGAAGAGTACCGTTGCTCTTTTGTTGTCACAATAATATTGATGTCTTGTACTCCAAACACTTGTCTATATGGGTTGGTATTTACATTGTAAATACCACAGTATTGCGCTTTTTAAATTCTTACAATAATGCCGTGACGTGACAGTAAATTAGAACTTGGCCTACACTCACTAGTGTAGTTTTTTTTCTGGCACTATTGAGCGAGCTGGTTTGAGATGCAAACTACATTTCCCATAGTTCTCTGATCAGTGCAGATCAGTAAATGATGGCAGGAAACAAAGAAGAGCAGAGAGAAAAGCTCAGGCTAGTGGATCCTCCCACTAGAGAAAACGTGACGGACACACAAAATACAGTTTGCAGATATCGCCAGATTGCGATCTTCTACAAATCCGGAAATACGAGCAACACAAAAAGTCACTTGATAAATTATCAACCGGAAAAGTCTATTGACGCAAAACCAAGCAGTAAGCCAGGCATCAATTTGTGAGGCATTTTAATCAAGTTTTCATCATAACAGTATGTTTACAATGTCAGTTTAAAGACACTAAAACAAAGTTTTTTACATTTGCTTGTTACTTGAAACACTGTTCCTTCATCTTTGCACTCTGAAAATACCTCTTGGTAGTAATAAATAGGATTACAACATTTAAGCGATAGGCTTGTGTGTATTTACACCAAGTGTGCTTATCCTTAAAATAAGTAGCACTTGATTTCCCACACTAAGGCATTTTTTCCAAGTCATCTTTTTTTTTTATATTACTGAAATAATATCGCACTGTGAGATTTTGATATTGTTAGATCCCTAGCTGTTAAACCATAATCATAGCTTTAAGATAATGACACCACAGGGGTTTCCAAGATTATTTGCTTAAATTCTTAGCATTAAATTCAGTGTTAAAAGAATTAATGTCTGAAGTAGGACACTATGCTTCGATTAATGACAAATTTGCACAAGATAGCATAAAGACAACAACCACATTGTTTTAATGAACACTTGTTTGCATTCAGTGTTGGGCCTTCTCTGCTGGCCTAACATAAATCATGATCATAAATTGACAAAAGGGCCCTGCGATGAGGTGGCGACTTGTCCAGGGTGTACCCCGCCTTCCGCCCGATTGTAGCTGAGATAGGCGCCAGTGCCCCCCGCGACCCCAGAAGGGAATAAGCGGCAGAAAATGGATGGATGGAAATTGACAAAGGTTAATTTTATTTTTAATCTCCTTTCTTTAAGCATTTAAAATGTTCATCATATTTGTTCACGTCACATATGTGTTCCTGTTTTTACGTTAGAGCTTTTATCCAATCAGAATTCAGCTAGCTTGTTGCCAGCGCTTTATAAATCTGCCTGAGGCAATCTGAATCAACAAAACGGCGATCTAGGCAGTGTAAACTAACGGCCACATACAGTTAATAGACAGTTGCGACAACCAATTGGATCATGAATTGTTTTCTATTCGAGCTCCAGTTCTCTGGAATGCCCTACTGGTAACTGTTAGAGATGCTACCTCTTATTTGTATACTCTAGCCCAGGGGTCACCAACCTTTTTGAAACCAAGAGCTACTTATTGGGTACTGAATAATGCAAAGGGCTACCAGTTTGATACACACTTTAAAAATTGCCAGAAATAGCCAATTTGCTCAATTTACCTTTAATAAATACATCTGTATACATAAAAAAATGGGTATTTATGTCTGTCATTCCGTCGTACATTTTTTTTCCTTTTACGGAAGGTTTTTGTAGAGAATAAATGATGAAAAAAACACTTAATCGATGGGTTTAAAAGAGGAGGAAACACAAAAAAAAATGAAAATTAAATTTTAAACATAGTTTATCTTTAATTTCGACTCTTTAAAATTCAAAATTCAACCGAAAAAAATGAAGAGAAAAACTAGCTAATACGAATATTTTTGGAAAAAATTAAAAAAATTTTTTATGGAACGTCATTAGTAATTTTTCCTGATTAAGATTAATTTTAGGATTTTGATGACATGTTTTAAATAGGTTAAAATCCAATCTGCACGTTGTTAGAATATATAACAAATTGGACCAAACTATATTTCTAACAAAGACAAATCTTTATTTCTTCTAGATTTTCCAGAACAACATTTTTAAAAGAAATTCAAAAGACTTTGAAATAAGATTTAAATTTGATTCCTCAGATTTTCTAGATTTACCAGGATATATTTTTTTAATTTTAATCATAATAAGTTTGAAGAAATATTTCACAAATATTCTTTGTTGAAAAAACAAAAGTTAAAATGAAGAATTAAATTAAAATGTATTTATTATTCTTTACAATAAAAAAATAAGTTTACTTGAACATTGACTTAAATTGTCAGGAAAGAAGAGGAAGGAATTTAAAAGGTAAAAAGGTATATGTGTTTAAAAATCCAAAAATATTTTTTAAGGTTGCATTTTTTCTCTAAAACTGTCTTTCTGAAAGTTATAAGAAGCAAAGTAAAAAAATAAATTTAATTATTTAAACAAGTGAAGACCAAATCTTTAAAATATTTTCTTGGATTTTCAAATTCTATTTGAGTTTTGTCTCTCTTAGAATTAAAAATGTCGAGCAAAGTGAGACTAGCTTGCTAGTAAATAAATACAATTTTAAAAATAGAGGCAGTTCACTGGTAAGTGCTGCTATTTGAGCTACTTTTAGAACAGGCCAGCGGGCGACTCATCTGGTCCTTACGGGCGACCTTGTGCCCACGGGCACCGTGTTGGTGACCCCTGCTCTAGCCTTTAAATAAACTCCCTTTTACACCAGTTGATCTGCCGTCTACAAATTAGGTGACCACAGATGCTGTGCTAGCTGTTCAAAGTCGGGATCAGGGGTGGACCACTCATCTGTGCATCAGTTGATGACGTCTCTGCGCTGCTGACTTTGAGACACTTGTGGTTTAGAGCTATATTAAGGCTGGCCGATATATCGATATGCACGATATATAGCGGGTTTGTCTCTGTGCGATATAGAAAATGACTATATCGTGATATTCGAGTATACGTTCTCACGCAGTTGCTTTTAGGCAAAGTAACAAGATATATATTGTGTATTGCGATATGGCCTAAAAATATCAAGATATTTAAAAAAGGCCATATCGCCCAGCCCTAGGCTATATATATAAACTTTGATTGATTGATCAGCAGTAGGCCTCCCTAGGTTCCCACATGTTGAAAGTGACATTACCGCCTCCTGTAATTGGATACTCACTCGGGACTCGCATGTAAGAATTGCCCTTTAATGCGCAAGTGTGTTTCTGTATAGTATTTCTCCAGCCATGGTCTTATGGTGACAAAATGATGGTGTTATGAGAGGACGTACAGTGTTCATTTAAAGGCCTACTGAAACCCACTACTACCGACCACGCAGTCTGATAGTTTATATATCAATGATGAAATATTAACATTGCAACACATGCCAATACGGCCTTTTTAGTTTACTAAATTGCAATCTTAAATTTCCCGTGAGGTATCCTGTTGAAAACGTCGTGGAATGATGACGCTTATGTTGACGTGTGCTTGTGACGTTATTGGTTGGAGGGGACATATTAGCCCAGCACCACTCACGGCTAAAAGTCGTCTCTTTTCATCGCATAATTACACAGTATTTTGGACATCTGTGTTGCTGAATCTTTTGCAATTTGTTCAATTAATAATGGAGACTATAAATAAGAATGCTGTTGGTGGATAACGGTGGATTGCAGCTGTCTTTAGCAACCGAAACACAGCCGGTGTTTCTTTGTTTGTTGTGAAGCTTTAACACAGAGCGGTCAAGCGAACATGTTTCTCTACCACATGTCAACCAATTGTGATATTAAGTCGGCTCTTACCGGAGACTTCAGCGGATTATGCGACCTCCTCCTGCAGCTGTCAAAAAGGCAGATGTGATCTTGGCTCCTCCATTGGCTTCTCTCAGAGACACTGGCGTTCAGCGCAGCCCTACGACTTTCAGGTATGACTTTATAATCTCACTAAAACACTATTAACACAATAAGCAGATAAAAGATTTTCCAGAATTATCCTAGTAAATATGTCTAATAACATCTGAAACGCTCCAACTGCCGCCGCCTGGAGCCGTCCCCTTTTCTTTTTTTCTTTTTTTTAGTGCTTCACTCTAACTTCCCTCTTCCACGAATATTTCATCCTCGCTCAAATTAATGGGGAAATCGTCGATGTCTCTGTCCGAATTGCTCTTACTGCTGGTGGCTCACATTATAAACAATGTGAGGATGTGAGGAGCCCTCACACCGGTGACGTCACGGGCACATCGTCTGCTACTTCCGGTACAGGCAAGGCTTTTTTATTAGCAACTAAAACTTGCGAACTTTATCGTGGATGTTCTCTACTAAATCCTTTCAGCAAAAACATGGCAATATCGCGAAATTATCAAGTATGACACATAGAATGGACCTGCCATCCCCGTTTAAATAAGAATATCTCATTTCAGTAGGCCTTTAAAGGCCTACTGAAACCCACTACTACCCACCACGCAGTCTGACAGTTTATATATCAATGATGAAATATTAACATTGTAACACATGCCAATACGGCCTTTTTAGTTTACTAAATTGCAATTTTAAATTTCCCGGGAGTTTCTTGTTGAAAACATCGCGTAATGATGACGTGTACGCGTGACGTCACGGACTGTTAGGAAATATGAGCGCTGCACACACACACACAGCTAAAAGTCGTCTGCTTTAATCGCATAATTACACAGTATTTTGGAGATTTGTGTTGCTGAATCTTTTGCAATTTGTTCAATTAATAATGGAGAAGTCATAGTAGAAAGATGGAGTTGGGAAGCTTTAGTCTTTAGCCACACAAACACACGGTGATTCCTTGTTTAAAATTCCCGGAGGTGAAACTTTACTATGGATCAGAGCGCGGTCAACCGAACATGGATCCCGACCGAATGTCAACCAGCAGGTTTCGGCGAGAAAATTGTGGTAAAAAGTCACTTCTTACCGGAGATCAGCTGAGCTTGTGCCGCCCATAAAGCAGCAGTCGACTTCCCTGAGACACTGGCGTCAAGACACCCGTGGACACACACCTCCGACTATCAGGTACTGTTAAACTCACTAAAACACTAGCAACACAATAGAAAGATAAGGGATTTCCCAGAATTGTCCTAGTAAGTGTGTCTAAAAACATCTGTATCCGTTCCAATGCAATCACTTTTTTTTTCTAGTCCGTCGCTATCAATATCCTCAAACACAAACCTTTCATTCTCGCTCAAATTAATGAGGAAATTGTCGTTTTCTCGGTCCGAATAGCTCTTTTTGTTGGAGGCTCCCATTAAAAACAATGTGAGGATGTGAGGAGCCATCAACGGGTGATGTCATCGTCTGCGACTTCTGATAAAGGCAGGGCTTTTCTGTTAGCGACCAAAAGTTGCGAACTTTATCGTGGATGGTCTCTACTGAATCCTTTCAGCAAAAATATGGCAATATCGCGAAATGATCAAGTATGACAAATAGAATGGACCTGCAATCCCCGTTTAGAAAAGAAAATCTCATTTCAGTAGGTCTTTAAGTTGGAATAAATAGGACATCACTGAAGGCCTAAGTGTGAAGTGCAAAATAAAGAACAATTTAAATTTTGCCACTCATTAATATAAATAAACACAACACAAATAGCTCACCTCTTTTCCATTTTTTGTCAAAGTAGCAATGACAAAAAAACAGGTCCTGGTAAATGGTGGCGAGCAATTGTTTCTAGCGCCCCCCAGTGGCAGGAATTACCAGTCCACGGTACCTAATTGTGAGTAGTTTACCTACAATTATTTAAAAAAAGTTATGAAATAGTATAAGTCAATGACTGTATATTATTAGTTTTAGCCCACTAGTGTGAGCGTTATTTGTCATGCCATGACAGTGTGTGTGCTTACCGCCTGTGACAGTCCCATGAAGCTCGCTAGCACAAAGTCAATAGCATTTTAAAGCCAATATTCTCCTCCAAATAGCCAGATAGCACTTCTTCTCTTTGGGATTAAGTAGAAACCTGTACAGCTGTACACATTTTTGTAGCGTTTTAGCGTAATTTTACACCGACTTATATCGGAGTTTTAACGTTTTAATAATTGATCGATTCCCTTTTATTAAGGCGTGAACTCCGAGATGACTTGACATCCGGGTCCTGACACGAACTCTCCAATGGTGACGTCACTAGCAGGCTATTGCCAGGTGAACTTCAGCTTTTTTGTAAAAAACAAAAAAACTTCAGCTTTTTCAAAACTTTACTTTAAAACGCTTTCCAGGTGAACTTCAGCTTTAAAAAAAAAAAAAAACAAAAAAAAAAACTTCAGCTTTTTCAACACTTTACTTTAAAACGCTTTCTACCGCTAACAACTAAAAAGCTGTAAAAACTATGATACTGTTCTCCAAATTTGGATTATTTACGGAACTTAACCCATAACTTAACCTATGGCTTTACATTTGTTTACATATATACATTTTGCATTCTATTTTAGTTCCTTTATAGAGTTTACAAATCCCTGTTGCTGTTTTGTACTGTTTCTGTACTTGTTTTGATTATTATTATTTATTGATTGTATGTAAATGTTGCACATTATAAAAAAAAGTTTATATATATATATATATATTTAAAATACATAACTAAAAAAACAAATCTTCAGCTTTCTCAAATACAGTGGGGCAAAAAAGTATTTAGTCAGCCACCGATTGTGCAAGTTCTCCCACTTAAAATGATGACAGAGGTCTGTAATTTTCATCATAGGTACACTTCAACTGTGGGAGACAGAATGTGAAAAAAAAAATCCCGGAATTCACATTTTAGGAATTTTAAAGAATTTATTTGTAAATTATGGTGGAAAATAAGTATTTGGTCAACCATTCAAAGTTCTCACTGATGGAAGGAGGTTTTGGCTCAAAATCTCACGATACATGGCCCCATTCATTCTTTCCTTAACACGGATCAATCGTCCTGTCCCCTTAGCAGAAAAACAGCCCCAAAGCATGATGTTTCCACCCCCATGCTTCACAGTAGGTATGGTGTTCTTGGGATGCAACTCAGTATTCTTCTTCCTCCAAACACGGCGAGTTGAGTTTATACCAAAAAGCTCTATTTTGGTTTCATCTGACCACATGACATTCTCCCAATCCTCTGCTGTATCATCCATGAATCCATTTTGGTATAAACTCAACTCGTCATGTTTGGAGGAAGAAGAATACTGAGTTGCTTCCCAAGAACACCACACCTACTGTGAAGCATGGGGGTGGAAACATCATGCTTTGGGGCTGTTTTTCTGCTAAGGGGACAGGACGATTGATCCGTGTCAAGGAAAGAATTAATGGGGTCATGTATCGTGAGATTTTGAGCCAAAACCTCCTTCCATCAGTGACAGCTTTGAATGGTTGACCAAATACTTATTTCGACCATAATTTACAAATAAATTCTTAAAATGTGAATTTCTGGATTTTTTTTTTCATATTCTGTCTCTCACAGTTGAAGTGTACCTATGATGAAAATTACAGACCTCTGTCATCATTTTAAGTGGGAGAACTTGCACAATCGGTGGCTGACTAAATACTTTTTTGCCCCACTATACGTGCTTCTTTTGGAAAAGTATTCCAAATTGCAGAATTATTCATCGATTGAAATAAAACTCTATAACTCACAACATCCCTCAAAAACACAATATTTGAAACTGCTTTCTAATTTAGTGTGCATATATTATACATAGGGCTTCACGGTGGAAGAGGGGTTAGTGCATCTGCCTCACAATACGAAGGCCCTGCAGTCCTGGGTTCAATCCCAGGCTCGGGATCTTTCTGTGTGGAGTTTGCATGTTCTCCCCGTGAATGTGTGGGTTCCCTCCGGGTACGCCGGCTTCCTCCCACTTCCAAAGACATGCACCTGGGGATAGGTTGATTGGCAACACTAAATTGGCCCTAGTGTGTGAATGTGAGTGTGAATGTTGTCTATCAGTGTTGGGCCTGCGATGAGGTGGAGACTTGTCCAAGGTGTACTCCGCCTTCCGCCCGATTGTAGCTGATAGGCGCCAGCGCCCCCAAAATTGAATATGCGGTAGAAAATGGATGGATGGATATTATACATATATACATATGGGGCGGTGTGAATCGGTTGGTAGAGTGGCCGGGCCAGCAACTTAAAGGTTCCAGGTTCAATCTCTGCTTCCGCCACCAAGTCACTGCCATTGTGTCCTTGGGCAAGACACTTTACCCTCCTGCTCGCAGTGCCATCCACACTGGTTTAAATGTAGCTTAAAGATGTAGAAAATGGGTTTCATTATATATATATATATATATATATATATATATATATATATATATATATATATATTGATCGGCAACACTAAATTGGCCCTAGGGTGTGAATGTTGTCTATCTGTGTTGGACCTGCGATGAAGTGGCGACTTGTCCAGGGTGTACGCCGCCTTCCACCCGAATGCAGTGAACAGGACAAGCAGTAGAAAACGGATGGATGGACACACACATATATATATATATATATATATATATATATATATATCACACACACACATTGAGTATATTTGAACACTAGAGGCCAGTATTTCATTTGCAGTTCAGCATGTTCTGATTGATATACAAAGTATAAGATTGGCATTTGGAAAAGTATTTTCTCGAAATTGAAGCAAAAAAAAAAGTGGTATTAAGGTGAAATTAATATAAATCCAAAGTAAACAAAATCCCTAAATCATAAGAGTAAAATAGTTTTATTGTATCAGTGAACATTAACGGAAGGCACACGTACAGCATGTGAAGGTCAATACTTCCCTCCATTGATCACAGAACAAAACATCCATGTTGAATCTGCAAAGCATGAGGTCGCTCTGTCACCGACACGTTTGCAAGCTCCACTGTGCAACTCACTGCCGTTTGCAAAAATATATTCATATACAGTATCATTATACAGCGTTTCTACTCACTGAAGCGACTCCACTATACAAAATGCGGAAAAACTAGCTTGACACAGCCGATTGTAAGAAACCATCATGCTAGGAGCAGTGAATAAAAAATAGTAGCGGTACTTTTTGTCATAAAACTGGTCTAGGGAAAAAAAAGCAAGTCCATATGATGCCAAAAATATTAGCTTTAAAAACACAGGAAAACATTTGAATACACAAGTTTATAAGAGAACGTGGCATCTGGAAAATACAAGCATCCCTTTCAGGCTAGTTAAGGAGTTGCATGGCTTGGATTGTTTTTGGTTGAATCACAGCACTTCCCCCTGCTTACTTTTCATAATAAGATGCTTCGAGATCAGTTTTTTGATTGTTGGCTGCAGGAATATTATTAAACTACTGTGAGGAGGGGCGGGGAGGGGTCTAAAACAGACAAAGCCATACCAGAGTGAAGGTAGTTTGTATATTTAAAAGTATAAAAGATCTCAAACCCTGCATAGAATCTATACCATGGTCTAGTACAGGCAGCTGTCGGGGAAGGCCAGTCTCTGAATGCACTGTTCGCTGCCGTCCGCCAAGTACGGACCCTCCTCCTCGTAGGCGGGCAGAGCCAGCCCATCTTCCTCGGCAGCAGGTAGGGGGGCATCTGGGTCCGGTTTCAGGCTGGGCCTCTGGTTGTCTGGGAACGCCAAGGAGAAGAGCGCCTGGGGGTTGCACACGAACTTGTAGACGTACCTTTCCCCGGCAACCTGAAGGAGGAACCAATCAGACGGAGAGCATGTGAGCGCTAGTCACTCCTTTTTGCATCAGCGTAGATTCACCCTCGACCCTCACCTTCTGCATGATGCCCTTCTCGTAGTAGTACCTCAGGGAGCGGCTCAGCTTGTCATAGTTCATGGCGGGTCGATTCTTCTGGATCCCCCACAGCCGAGCCACCTGGATTAAAGAGAAAAAACATCAAAGCAGACCTTTTAGGACGCCGGGCTTCAGGGTTCAGTGCATTCCGTGACCAACCTCCTCAGGGTCAATGAGTTTGAACTCCATGTTGCGCCCTGTCCAGACAATCAGATGTGTGTTGGCCGGGTCATCCAGCAGTGTGAGCAGGAACTGCCAGAGCTGTAGGGAGCCGCGGCGCTGGTACGGCAAACCTTCCTGCTTCACTTTACCTACATGTAAAAAAAAAAAAAAAAAAAATGCTTTATTTAGGATCTTTGATCAGGTGACACTGCCTGGGGTCTGTCATCTTACCCTCAATTCTGTCCGGAACAACGCAGGCGTCATCGTAGTAAAAGCGTGCTTCTGAGTCGCGAGCGAATCCTGCCAGTGGGAAAATTATACAACAATGTCACACTGCGGTTTTGCAGATGTGGAAAACAATCACACTCCCTCTCACCTGTGCGGCTGTTCTGGTACAAGACTGAAGTTTTGCCAAAGGATGACGACTGGCAGTTTTGGACCTCTGCAAGACAAAAAATAAACAGATTACTGTATTTTTCGGACTATAAGTCGCAGTTGTTTTCATAGTTTGGCCAGGGGTGCGACTTATACACAGGAGCGACTTATGTGTGAAATTATTAACACATTACCGTTAAATATCAAATAATATTATTTAGCTCATTCACATAAGAGACTAGATGTATAAGATTTCATGGGATTTAGCAATTAGGAGTGACAGACTGTTTGGTAAACGTATAGCATGTTCTATATGTTATAGTTATTTGAATGACTCTTACCATAATATGTTACGTTAACATACCAGGCACCTTCTCTGTTGGTTATTTATGCATCATATAACGTACACTCATTCAGCTTGTTGTTCACTATTCTTTATTTATTTTCAATTGCTTTTCAAATATCTATTCTTGGTGTTGGGTTTTATCAAATAAATTTCCCCCAAAAATGCGACTTATACTCCAGTGCAGATGTTCTCAACCTTGTTGGAGGTACCGAACCGAACCCTCCTTTTTTTTCAAATTCAAGACAAAGTTGTATGTTTTTGGTAACACCTTAGTAAGGGGAACATATTCTAAGCAACAAAGACTTAATTTACAGTTTTTTTGGACACTTGGGGAACATATTCTAAGGCAGTGGTTCTGAGTCTTTTTTCAGTGATGTACCCTCTGTGAATTTTTTTTTTTTAATTCAAGTCCTTTGAGACATTTGTGATTTAGGGCTATATAAATAAACATTGATTGATTGATTGAAGTACCCCCTAATCAGAGCAAAGCATTTTTGGTTGAAAAAAATAGAAAATGTTATGATCCGCTGCCCGGATCATATTATGATTTAGATTTTTGAGTCTTTTTGTGTTTTCTGTTGGTTTTGGACTCCTTTGGTTCCTGTTTGTTCACCTCTCAGTTGGTTTCCATGGTTACTCATTATTTTCACCTGTTTTGTGATTACTGTCATTATTTAAGCCTGCGTTCTCCAGTCAGTCAGTCTTGCTTCCTACTGTAACGACCTGGTTACCATGCTGAATAAGGCAGTAATAAGTACTTAATGACTAGTTAAGAGCCAATATGTTACTAATTTGCATGTTAATACGCAACTATTTACTGGTGAATATGTTCCCCATACGAAAGATTTTTACTAGTGGACAAATTGAACCGTGCATGAACATCACCTTGTTCGAACAACAAAACCGACACAGTGCATGAAGTCACAACAAATGACACACCTGCAAATCAGTCTGACGTCTGCTGTTGCCGTATCACGTAATACGCCGATAGGGAGAAGTTTTTATTTACACGATGAGTAGGGTGTGTTTTGACCTCCGCGGAACCCCTGAGCCCGACTCTCCGAACCTCTAGGGTTTGATCGAACCCAGGTTAAGAACCACTGCTCCAGTGCGACTTATATGTGTTTTTCCTTCTTTGTTAAGCAATTTCGGCAGGTGTGCCTTATACCCCGGAGAGACTTTTTACCCCGAAAAGTACTCATCAAATCTGTCACTACAGTCCTTGAAAACCATCCCACAGTAGACATGCAAACCTGATAAGTATTTACCAATCATATTCAAACTTGCATGTCTACTGTGGGATGGTGATAGGTAAGTCAGCCATGTTGATCCACCGATGCCTTTTTTGTTCTTTACGCACTTGTTTTTTTTAATCGCTAACCATAACAGGTTTTTTCTTTCATAAAGTAATGAACTTTTTTTTTTTCAAACCTAAAATTTTTTTTAATTTCCTCATCTTTATGCACATTTTTAAATGCTAATTATAACTTTTTTTTCTTTCTTAAAATGAAAATATATATTTTTTCTATTTCTAACTTTTTTGTGGGATGGTGATAGTTAAGTAGTGGTAGCTAAGTCAGCCATGTTGACTCACCAATGCCTTTGAAAAGATAAATCATTCATTCCACTCTTATCAGCACTAAATTATCTCCACAAACTGGCTGACTGAGATCGGTCGACATAACACGTATCGAAAACCAAATCTGCCATTGCTTGCACGTTTGCGGGAGACTTTGGCCAGAGACATAAGAAAGGTTAGCAATAATACAATTATTTTTCAACCAACTCCTGGCTCTAAAGTACTAGTTGGAGCCAGCCCAAGAGAGAAAAGTTGCTAGAGTGCTTCGAAGTGTGGAATGTGTCTTTGGACATTATACTATTTTACACTTACCAAACAGAGCTTTTGTGGTCATTTTGTTGTATGTCTTGACCACTATAAAAATAAAGCTGTGTTACATGTGGAAATCTGTTTTTAAAAGGTGTATAAACCAGGTTAATACTACAATGTTTTTATTTTGAAAATAATTTCCTCCCCGTGACAGCGTGGGTTCCCTTCGGGTACTCTGGCTTCCTCCCACTTCCAAAGACAAGCACCTGGGGATAGGTTGATTGGCAACACTAAATTGGCCCTAGTGTGTGAATGTGAGTGTGAATGTTGTCTGTCTATCTGTGTTGGTTCTGCGATGAGGTGACGATTTGTCCAGGATGTACACCGCCTTCCGCCCGATTGTAGCTGAGATAGGCTCCAGCGCCCCCGAAGGGAATAAGCGGTAGGAAATGGACGGATGGATTTTGCACTGAACAGGAAGACAGTGTTCATGTTATCGAAGATGCCAATGTATGAACATTTTTTGTGCAATTACTCCTATTGGGTCTTCAATTTTAGGTCGACAATGTATGTTGATAATGTCTTAAGCGCGCACATTTTGATAATGAAAATAATAATAATAATAATAATAATAATAATAAGGGCTGTGCCGATCGATCGGCCACCAGTCAGGTTTGGACAATATTCGAAAAAAATACAACATATGATTGCCATCCATACATCCATCCATTTTCTACCGCTTGTCCCTTTTGGGGTTGCAAGGGGTCGCTGGCGCCTATCTCAGCTGCATACGAGCGGTAGGCGGGGATAAGTCGCCACCTCATCGCAGGGCCAACACAGATAGACAGACAACATTCACACTCACATTCACACACTAGGGCCAATTTAGTGTAGCCAATTAAAGGCCTACTGAAACCCACTACTACCGACCACGCAGTCTGATAGTTTATATATCAATGATGAAATATTAACATTTCAACACATGCCAATACGGCCTTTTTAGTTTACTAAATTACAATTTTGAATTTCCCGGGAGTTTCATCTTCGAAACGTCGTGTAATGATGACGTGTACGCTTGACGTCACGGGCTGTTAGGAATATGAGCGCTGCACACACGCACAGCTAAAAGTCGTCTGCTTTAACGGTATAATTAGACAGTATTTTGGGCATCTGTGTTTCTGAATCTTTTGCAATTTGTTCAATTAATATTGGAGAAGTCACAGTAGAAAGATGGAGTTGGGAAGCTTTAGCCTTTAGCCACACAAACACACGGTGATTCCTTGTTTAAAATTCCTGGGGGTGAAACTTTCCTATGGATCAGAGCGCGGTCAAGCGAACATGAATCAAGACGGAATGTCAACCAGCAGGTTTCAGTGAGAAAATTGTGGTTAAAAAGTCAGTTCTTACCGGAGAAAAGCTGAGCTTGTGCCGTCCATAGCTGCCGTCGACTCCCCTGAGACACTGCGCCTCAAGACACCCGTGGACACACCCTTCTGACTATCAGGTACTATTTAACTCACTAAAACACTAGCAACACAATAGAAATATAAGGGATTTCCCAGCATTAACCTAGTAAATGTGTCTAAAAACATCGGAATCCGTCCGAATGCAATCGCGTTTTTTTTTAACTTTTTTTTTTTTTCTAGTCCGTCGCTATTAATATTCTCAAACACGAATCCTTCATTCCTCGCTCAAATTAATGGGGAAATTGTCGTTTTCTCGGTCCGAATAGCACTTTTTGTTGGAGGCTCCCATTAAAAACAATGTGAATATGTGTGGAGACCCCACACGTGTGACGTCATCGTCTGCGACTTCCGGTAGAGGCAGGGCATTTCTCTTAGCACCGAAAGTTGCAAACTTTATCGTGGATGTTCTCTACTAAATCCTTTCAGCAAAAATATGGTAATATCGCGAAATGGGGATAACAGGTCCATTCTATGTGTCATACTTGACACATAGAATGGACCTGTTATCCCCGTTTAAATAAGAAAATCTAATTTCAGTAGGCCTTGAACTTATCCCCAGATGCATGTCTTGTACATGTGATTGCCATTGCTGATTATTGCTGACTGAAAACACTGATCCCCCTGTATTTATTTTTTACTCCCTCGGCTGATAAGGAACTGTAGCAGCTCATGATGTGTCTCCATACACAGTGTGCAGCCAATATATCAAAGCTTATAATAATCACAAACATGAACAGCCTTTTTAGTACCATTATCAAATACATTATCACTGGAGGGCGAGGCTAAACATGTTACAGCTTACCAGACGCAGACATCCTAAAAGCTAAAATAGCCGCTAAGATAGCTTTAAACATTAAGAAATAAGTGCATAGTAAAGTTTATGAAGTGTAGATCAATGCACGTTTCAGCATAAAGTAAACGATTAACATGAAATTAAAAAGTAGATTAATAAGAGTCTAGAGAGAGGGTATTGCAACAACAACAACCGTTGGTGTGTCAGCAAAGTCAAATAAAAATCAAATTAGGATTATATATGACATTTTTATGTTGTTTTTGGTAAAGTTTACAAATACAGGAAGTAAGTCCCTCCACACAGGTGCACTTTGAGGGTAAAAAACAGAAGATTTAAATGTGTAGTTTTTACTTGAGTTCAATTATTGTGTATTATTGACATTGTTTTGACCAACAAATTGTACGTAATAAAAGAGAATAAGCAATTCTTTAAATACAGTGTTGATTTTGTTACACTGTCAAAAGCACTCAACATTGAACAATTTAAAGTTAATACATGTGATCATATTGGTTAACATCAGTTTTGGATGATCGGAATCGGCAGCATAAATCGGAACCTTCTTAATTATTAACAATCCCATACACACCTGTGTCGAAGCTGAAGTCCCGCGGCTCCTGTTTGATGGTGACGCCGTTAAAGGAGGCTGGGCTCTGACCACAAGGTAACGCCTCCGGGTAGCGCGGATCCACCAGCTCCTGCTTGCAGGCGCCTCGGCCACCGGGCGGAACCAGAGGCTCTGACAGGTGGCGCTGGTAGAGCGGGCGGCTCACGTGACTGGAGGCAGGATAGGGCGTATTGTCGATTTTCTTTGGCGGCAAAAAGGACAAACACGGTTCTGACATCTGCCGCTGAAACCTGAGAAGACATTTTAAGATGTAAATAATGTCAAGAAGTGGACCCATTTTTCTGTACGACACACAAAAGCTCAAGCCGCATTTCGTGATGACAGCAAGAGTGTACCACACCAGAGCAGTAAGACTGGATTTGACCTGTTGGTTTTGGACTCACCTCTGCTCAGAACCAAACGCTCCAGCGGGGCCGCGGATTGGATGGTGCGGCAATGCAAATGGCTGGTTCTGATTGGTCGTTGGCGGGTTGTGGTGGTGGGAGGGGCTTAAGGTAGAGACCTGGTTGGTGCGACAGCTTGTAACCTGCCTTTGCACGGGTCCAGCTGGGTGGGCGGCACCTGTGAACCCGGCCGGTTTCCTGTCACAGGCACTGTAGAAAAGAAAAATTATGATTATTTCACGCACTCTGCAACAAAATTAATCGCGAGTTCTCCTGCTGCCTCTGGGGCAGGGAAATGTCCGACCTGTAGCTGTAAAGGCACACGTCAGCGTGAGGCGTCCTGCAGGGAGACATGTCTTTTGACGGGCTTGACTCTCGCTTCACTTTGCTAAATGGCGGCCCTTGAAACATCACTGCAAACATAAACAGTAATAAATGCACTATTAGATCAGATTCAAACGTATAAAAGGTAAAAACAATGGAGCTTACATCTGCAATTAACATCATGCGCAGAATTACAATGAATATATAAATATTTGACACAATACACACGTCCTCAGAACATAAAAAATGTATAAATGTACGATAAAATTAACTGTAATGTTATTTTTATTAAATAAGGTCTTTTGCATGATGTATTAAAGACCTACTGAAACCCACTACTACCGACCACGCAGTCTGATAGTTTATATATCAATGATGAAATCTTAACATTGCAACACATGCCAATACGGCCTTTTTAGTTTACTAAATTGCAATTTTAAATTTCCCGCGAGGTATTCTGTTGAAAACGTCGCGGAATGATTACGCTTATGTTGACGTTATTGGTTGGAGCGGACATTTCAGCCCAGCACCACACACGGCTAAAAGTCGTCTCTTTTCATCGCATAGCTACACAGTATTTTGGACATCTGTGTTGCGGAATCTTTTGCAATTTGTTAAATTAATAATGGAGACTATAAAGAACAATGCTGCTGGTGGAAAACGGTGGATTGCAGCTGCCTTTAGCAACTGAAACCCAGCTGGTGTTTCTTTGTTTGTTGTAAAGCTTTAACACAGAGCGGTCAAGCAAACATGTTTCTCCACGTCAACCAGCAAGTTTTTGAATGGGAAAATTGTGATATTAAGTCGGCTCCTACCGGAGACATCAGCGGAGCTTCCGTCCTGCTGCAGCTGCGTGACTTCCCTCAGAGACACTCGCGGTCAACACACCCGTGGCTACACCCCTCCGACTTTCAGGTACTATTTAATCTCACTAAAACACTAGCAACACAATAGGCAGATAAGGGATTTTCCAGAATTATCCTAGTAAATGTGTCTAATAACATCTAAATCGCTCCCACTGCAATCGCCTTTTTTTTCCAATTCCTTCACTCTAAATTTTCTCATCCACGAATCTTTCATCCTCGCTCAAATTAATGGGGAAATTGTCGCTTTCTCTGTCCGAATAGCTCTTGCTGCTGAGGCTATGATTATAAACAATGTGAGGATGTGAGGAGCCCTACAAACCGTGACGTCACGTGCACATCGTCTGCTACTTCCGGTAAAGGCAAGGCTTATTTATTAGCGACCAAAAGTTGCAAACTTTATCGTCGATGTTCTCTACTAAATCCTTTCAGCAAAAATATGGCAATATCGCGAAATGATCAAGTATGACACATAGAATGGACCTGCTATCTTCGTTTAAATAAGAAAATCTCATTTCAGTAGGCCTTTAATGCAATATTAAAATATCAATTTAAATTACTGATACCTTGAACACTACAAACATTGATTTTGTTGCCTCATTTACTTACTCTATAGTAAAAGAAATATGACCTCGTAATGTCTATTTATTTAGATGGAATCAATGTGGGAATATACTAAACCACGACTCCATACGTCATCAGCCTGATTTGTATAAACTACCCTGAACTGGGGAATTGCAGTGGAAACAAAAGCCAAGTCTAAAAGAACTTTCCCTTTCAGGAACTAAAAGTTCCATGAATATTAAATTCCTGAACTTTTACTGAAAAAAGACCTATTGAAATTGCACTTTTAGCAAAAAAAAAAAAAAAAGACCCTTCTACGCTGTTCGAGGCCACACAGATCACAGCAAACACGCACCATCACTCTCATGTGCCCTCGAACAAAAACTATGTCCACATATTTAAAGTTCCGGGCACTATTTAAGGTCAGGATTTTTATAAATGTTTACTAGTGACAACTATTAAACAATTAGGATATGAATCAAAGCTTTTTTCCAATCAAATATATCGTTGCAGTCTTGTCTAAAAGAATAAATAAATTTACCTGTGACAGGACAATAAACATTGTGATTAGTTCAACATGTAATTGATCAAAATTATAGTTGGAATAATACATAATTAATGTTTATTTTGAGAGTTACAACAAATATAGCACAATTTGGTAGAATGGTGCTTAAATAAATATACTGTACAGATTGTGATAAACAAAAGGTGCAATAAACAACATAAAATGTGAGTAGAAATAAATACACTATACGGATGATTGTGATGCTGTACACACTGTATTTGATCCATTATGCATAATGGATAGCATATCGAGGCAGTATACGTCACATGACCATCAATCAATGACAAGATTATAAATCAAATAATTGTGCATTGACAGATGTGTGCGCACACAATCTCGTTAGAAGAAAAAGGGCTTAAATAATTGATGCATGGGCTACATGAAGTTTGCCCCTCCCCAGGCTCTACTCACAGTTGCTGGACTGGAAATCTGGGACAAACTGCTCATCGTCAGGAACCTGAGCTGTCAAGGGAAAGGAAAAAAGGTCAGTTGTTACATACAGCATAACCCAGGAAATCTATATATCCTGAAATTGTGTTGTACCCTCTGCTATCCATATTTCCTGAAGTTGGCTCAGATCTTGGAAAAGATCTGTAGATACACAGAGCAAATCATTCTATTTTTAAATTTAAACACTTCCTGCAGATTTATATCGCCATTTTGGGAGGTCAAAACACTGCAGGCGTACCTTCTGTGTCTTGATCCAAGCCGACATCCATGAACTTCCTTTTCCGGTCGCTGGGGCATCGCTCTGTTTGCTCTGTGCGACAAGTCTACACACGAATAAAAAGCAATTTAAGTATCAACTGGCAGCCATGAATACATGCGATACAGACCCTCGCCACATCGCACTTTAAATATTAGAGCTTTACCACAAGGCAGATTTTTTATCGATATGGTTAGATTTATTAAAAAAAGCATACTCTAAATTTTTTTGGTCCTGAATTAAACATTTTCAAGGATAAGAATGGCTAAATATATAATATATATAAAATATATACAGAGGAGAGTACACCAGTCAGAGCATGCTGTTCAGTATCGTGGCCCCTGATTGGTTCAGCCTCAGACATCAAAGGAACACTGCATGTTTTTGGAATGTTGTCTATCATTCAAAATCTTTATGTGAGATAAGAACATATGTATATTATTTTTTTATGCGTTCCAACTCGCAAATAAACAGAAATGAAAGTCAGCTGTCAATAGAGCCAGTGGAGTTGCTTGCTTCCTCCTGTAAAGCGCTCTGAAAAACTTCCATCAGTCATCTATATACACACTGTAAGTATATATGTAATTCAGCAACAGCCACGTTTATAACAACGTAATATTTATGCATTTTGCTCAGTTTTAGCATACAGTGGCGTACTAATTTTACAGACTCATCACAATGTTCGCTTTTCCCTTTACCAACAACACCCACCACCTATCATTACAGACTCTGTGAGAGACAACAAACATAACAAAACAATCATGTACTGTATAATGTCTGCTCTCACTAAGATGCCGACTGATGTGATGTTTAAATCTGTTTGGATGAAAAATTAATCATGATCCTTGCGAAGGGTTGAAAAAAAAAGCTGATACTGAAAATTAGCAAAGTGGAATGTCATAGATGACCAACTTCTCAGATTATGGCCACAACCTTTTTCTATCCAGGTGATAGGCATGATTTATAATCTAGATAAAATTCACCTGCTATCAGGAGATCTAGCAGCTCAGTATGTCAACAATTTAGCTGCATGGCGCAGCTAAAAATAGTTTCTCTGCCTAAGCACTTATAATAACAATATTGCTAATACTTGGTTAATATTCACGGCATAAGATGTAAAGAAAGTAATGTTGGGGCTTTTTGGTTGTTGTTGTTTTTTTAGAGTTATTTAGAGGGAAAATGGATTACCAATATAAGGACCATTGCTAGCCACCTAGAAAAAACTATTATTATATATCAGAAATCATTAAAAAAATATATCTGTTCTTGTTTGTTTCTCATAAGGATTGTGAATGATAGGCAAAAATAAAAAAAAGTGCAGTTCCCTTGTAAAAGAATGTAAAGGTGGCAAAAGGGTGTTATTTCATGTCCCTCATAATGTTGGAAAACGTATTTAGAAGTTTGTCAACACATTTCTTATGCGCTCATTCATTGTCTCCTCAACTTTTTTTTACCAAGTACCATCTCAGAATAGACCAAGTACCACCAAAATGACCAACATTAAACTACAGTAGAGTAGTAGGTCTAGGTACTCATTAAAAACACGGCAAAGTAAATATAATATGTTTGGTCACAACTATAACATTAGATACAGTTTGAACAGTAACACTGTGTTTGAATATTTAATTAAGTGATTCTTTGGCGTACCACTAGATGAAGTCTGTGTATCGCCAGAGCAGTCTATAGAAAGAGTACGGGCGACTCGGTTTCAGACAAACTCCAAAATTATTGGTCGAAAGCCCCCCACCTGACAACAGGAGGCCATTTTTGAAACTGGCTTGGAGCTGTTCATTTATTTTAAATGAACAGCTTTTATGCCGCGTTAAGATGCCCTGTTGTGTGGCATGGCTCAACTTCACTCTCCAAAAATGCAGGGAGTATTTGCATGGCACCAAAGAAAATTATGGAAAATAAAGGTTAGCCGGAAAGTTTAGAGTGGCAATAAATACCAGTATCTTGTGTGAGGTAAGCAAGTGTACATACTTGCATACTCACTCTCAGTAACAGTAAATTAATACACTTTGGCTGACAAAACATTGCTTCAAAATTGCACCTTTTCTGCATGTGTCACCAATAATCCAAACAAATATTGCAGTAAAAAGCAGCATTAGTTCAGTACTTATGGCGATAACAAAATCAGGAAGCCATGCAGACTCGCCAGAGCAAAGCCTTTAAAAAATATTAAAAACAAAAAAACTAAAGTAAAAGCACGGGCATATGTAGTACAGTGATGACAAACAATACAAAGGAGGCAGCCACCAGTGTTGACTTACCTCACACAAGTCATTATTTCCCTGCCAATGTTGCTCCAAAGCAAATTAGAATTTTGGCAAAATACACGTTTTTTTTGTTGTTATGTGTATCTTTTGTTACGGTTATTGTAGCGTTGAGAGCGTGTTTTGGCAGCCTGCTGGCCACTAAACACTGAAAAAATGAGTGCATCAAATACGGCCGAAAAATTGTCCAAAAATTATAATTTAGAAGAAATAAAAGCATGTTTTATTGTAAGTTTATGAGCTGGAAGATGTATGGAACTATATTTAAACACAATATTTTGGTTTATTTTGGCAGGAAAAAACGTTGTTTAGTTATCCATATGCTCTCTACAGGTGGTTTACAATCATGTGACCTAAAAGCACATCTGGGCTCTTCGAGGTTTTAGGCGATGGTCTAGAGCCCCATCAGGCTGCTGTTTATTTACCTGTATCAGTGGAGATTTGGGCACATTTTAAAAGGTTTAAAGGCAAATATAAAAGTTATCATTAAATAAATATTTAAAATGGGATGGAGTGGATTTTTACACTCTTAAGAAAAATATATTTTTAAAAGACAGAGGGCATGCTTGCCAATACCTCGCTTCATTTGACACTATTTAGAGAAGAAAATATTGGAGGCACGTCATGTCTTATTCCTATGACCAAAAATTAAACATTAATCCACAAGAGACAAAGTTGGAATTATTTGTGCATCGCTCAGTAACGTATTTGATTGACATTACGAGTGCCATGCTGCTGTGATCGTGACGCTAACAAGAAAAAGGATAAGTTTGTTTGCAGTATATTTCCTGCTACAAATATTAGTCTCAGCTACAATTCATGTCTGCAGCTTTTTAATGGTGTGAAGTTCACACTTTGTCTCATTGTTAAACATAGTAATGTTTGGTAGTGATATCAATATTCAGTATATGCTGTTGAGCTTGTGAGATTTATTCATCTAGTTGATGAATACCATTAAAGATATTTTCCTGATGCTAATGAATATCACCAAAGTAGCTATAATGTGGTGATCCGTGTAGAATAAAGCACTTTACTTTCCTGCACAACAACTAAGATTTGAATTTCTGTCATAAAAATCAAGAAAGAAAATGCGGTATACTGGACCAACAATCACAATATTTATTAGTAGAACTTAACATGACGTTAGTTTATTTGCACAAGCAGGTCTTCACAGTTATATTTAGGCATAGAAATCACAAAAGAACAAACTAATGTGATCTCTTGTTCTTTCTTTAAGTTTAGTTCTGCTCTCAAATAATACTTATATAGTAGACAATAAACTCGATTGGACCACAGAAAGTTTCTCAAACCAATCAAATGATGAAACAAACATTTTACAAAGTGATCACTGCAGACACATATCTGATTGTATTGCAAAAGATGACGAAAGTGATATTTTTAAAGAGCCATTTCCTTTGACAAACTCTCGTTTTTTTCCTGATTTTATTACATTCATGAACCACTTTTTTGGGACTCTATTAAAGATATTTTTATCGCTCTGTTTGAACAACTGGAACACCCAAGAACATAACAGCAATACAGCATTTTCTGTTCAAAATCTACACTCAATCTCACTTGTTTTAATGCTACAATGGGGCCTGTTTTACTTTTGTTGTGTCAGATGCCACTTGGGAGGTTGATCAGTAGTTTTAAAAATATTTCTTATCATTTCTATGCAGATGATACTCAACTGTTCCGCTCCTTTAATGATTCAGTTTCACTTTTTATCTGAGTTCTTGAAGTGCGTATCCTGTATTTAAAACTGGTTGTGCTCAAATTTCCTCCAGATAAATTCAAACAAAAAAGAAACTCTGATAATTACTCCCGATAAAAAAAACCCTGATCAAGAACTCCCTTGGTGCATCTGTTAAAACCTTGGACTTGTGTTTGATCAGTCCATGTCTTTGGAGGGCCACTGCTGTCAACAGACCAAAACAGTTTTTATCATCCCAGAAATATTTCTAAAGTGAGAAATTTGTTGCCAAATTTGGATCTTGAAATGGTCATTCACGCGTTAATTTCGTCTTGCATTGGCTATTGCAATTATCTTTTCACTCTCTTCAACAAGTCAACGCTAAAGAGACTTCAGACTGTACGAAATGCGGCTGCCAGACTTTTGACCGGTGCACCCAGAACATCCCATATCGCCCCCATTTCATCCAGTCTTCATTGGCTTCCAATTAAATTTTGCATCGAGTTTAAGATTTTAGTCCGGGCATTCCGTGCATTGCATGGTGGGGCCCTTCGGTACATCACTGACTTATTATGCCCCTAGTCTTCAGGGCGCACCCTCTGGTCTTCAGGCCAGGGTCTTCTTAAGATCCCAAAAACTTGTTTTAAAACCCGTGGAGACCTGGCATTCCAGGCTAAAGCTCCCAGACTCCGGAACAATTTGCACCAGTCCCTCTGTGATCTTGACTGTGTTGACACTTTCAAGAAACAATTGAAAACTTCTCTTTTTAGTAAATACACCTTTTAACTATCATTTTTAATCCACTTTGTATCCTTTTTATGTTGTTTTAATTGAATTGTTTACTTCACTTATGTTTTGTACAGTTCTTTGTGATTTCAATAGTGAAAAGCACTTTATAAATAAAATGTACATAAGTACTTAGCTGAACCGAGCTCCGCTAACCACGTTAAACCCAGATTCTGATCTAACAAAGGTCTTAACTCATTCTCCTTCTGTACCACATCAATATGGAATGCACTCCCAACAAGTGTAAAAGAAAGGGTATCTCTATCCTCCTTCAAAACCGCACTAAAACAACACCTCCAGCCAACTTCAACTCTTGACTAACACCCTCCCCCCTCCACGTTCTACCTCCCCGGATTGTAAATAACCAAATGTAAATAATGAAATGTATATACTTGTTCTTATGCTTTCTGAACTCACTATGTTCTCTGCTTGCTGTACATATCCTACCAAGTCAGACCTACACTGTTTCAATGTCCATTTCTCTGATGATGCAATTGTTGATGACTGAAGTGCTGATATCAACCAAACCCTCCTCACCCCACCCCCCGGATTGTAAATAACGTAAATAATGTAAATAATTCAATGTATATACTCTGATGATTAACTTGTGTGATGACTGTATTATGATGATAGTATATATTTGTACCATGAATTGATTTACGTGGACCCCGACTTAAACAAGTTGAAAAACTTATTGGAGTGTTACCATTTAGTGGTCAATTGTACGGACTATGTACTGTACTGTGCAATCTACTAATAAAAGTTTCAACCAATCAATCAATCAAAAACTTACTCAAACTCAAGCCGCTTGACCATCATGTGAATTAAACCACTGAGAAAAAAATCATCCTCCCACTACAATTCATCTCGGTCAGTTAACAGCAATAAACGAGGGACGACAGCACAGCAACAACATGGACTTACACTCTCTGGCACCATAAAGGGGACTTGTTGGTCGTAAAAGCAGTCCATGTTGAAGAAGTCTTCACCCTGGAATAAATACCACAAACAAATACAGTTACAGGATGATGCAACTTTTGGTGCAGATTCAGGTTTTATATATCAAGAATAAAACAATATCACCCTCAACATCGTCATTATCATTAGTTTTTATTCCTTTCATGAATATGAATATATACAAGCCATGTACAGTTGACACTTTCATTGTTTTTTTGTTTCTCATACATTTCCATGACCACAAAGGAGCAGATGGAAGAATACTATTCTTATATTTATCTGCCCCCTTTATAACACAAATTATTTTAGATGACTTTATAACTATTCCCCCACCAACACACGAACTCCAGCGTACTTTTTAACTTTCCTTCAAGCATTTTCACAATGACATGTCCAAACTAAATTATATCAAATTTCAGTTTGATATAATTCTGGTTATCTCTTTTTATAACTCTTTTTAAATTCAAAGATATTCTTACAGCTTTTTAAGTCTTTGTTTATAGAATTCCGTGCTTTCACACTAGCACCAGACAAGCACATTTGTTTCAATTTGTTCGCACTCTTGGATGTTTAAAGTCATACGGCCTTCTGTGGTTCTCATCTTCAGACGTAAACACAAATAACTTTTGCAAGTCCTTCGGGAGAACTTTATTTCTAGCTTTGAACGTCACTAATACAGTATTAAATTCTACAATGTCTTTTAGTTTTAATAATCCTGACCTAATGAAGAGTGGATTTGTCTGCTCTCTATATCCCGCTGTAAAAATGACACCAATTGCTCTTTTCTGTGAAAGAAATAAAGGCATTATGTTGCTGTGATATGTATTTCTCTATATTTCTGCACAATATTTGAAATAAGGTAGAATAATTGAGCAATATAAAATTCTCATTGTGTTACACGGGAAACTGCATTTAACCTTGTTCAAAATAAATAAGTTTTTAGATACCTTATTTTTCACATGCAATGTATGAGCTTTCCATGTAAACTTTTCATCTACAAACCCCGTTTCCATATGAGTGTGGACATTGTGTTTGATGTAAATATAAACGGAATACAATGATTTGCAAATCCTTTCCAACCTATATTCAATTGAATGCACTACAAAGACAAGATATTTGATGTTCAAACTCATAAACTTTATTTTTTTTTGCAAATAATAATTAACTTAGAATTTCATGGCTGCAACATGTGCCAAAGTAGTTGGGAAAGGGCATGTTCACCACTGTTACATCACCTTTTCTTTAAACCACACTCAGTAAACGTTTGGGAAGTGAGGAAACTAATTGTTGAAGCTTTGAAAATGGAATTCTTTCCCATTCTTGTTTTATGTAGAGCTTCAGTCGTTCAACAGTCCGGGGTCTCCGCTGTCGTATTTTAGCTTCATAAAGCGCCACACATTTTCGATGGGAGTCAGGTATGGACTGCAGGCGGGCCAGGAAAGTACACGTACTCTTTTACTATGAAGCCACACTGTTGTAACACATGGCTTGGCATTGTTTTGCTGAAATAAACAGGGGCGTCCATGATAACGTTGCTTGGATGACAACATATGTTGCTCCAAAACTTATATGGACCATTCAGCATTAATGGTTTCTTCACAGATGTGTAAGTTACCCATGCCTTGGGCACTAATGCTCCCCCATACCATCACAGGTGCTGGCTTTTGAACTTTGCACCTATAACAATCCGGATTGTTATTTTCCTCTTTGTTCTGGAGGACACCATGTCCTCTGTTTCCAAATGTAATTTGAAATGTGGACTCATCAGACCACAGAACACCTTTCTACTTTGCATCAGTCAATCTTAGGTGAGCTCGGGCCCAGGCAAGCTGGCGGCGTTTCATGATATTGTTGATAAATGGGTTTGGCTTTGCATAGCAGAGTTTTAACTTGCACTTACAGATGTAGCGACCAACTGTAGTTACTGACAGTGGTTTTATGAAGTGTTGCTGAGCCCATGTGGTGTTATCCTTTACACACTGATGTCGGTTTTTAATGCAGTACCGCCTGAGGGATCAAAAGTCTGTAATATCATCGCTTACATGCAGTGATTTCTCCAGATTCTCTGAATTTTTTTGATGATTTTATGGACAGTAGATGGTAAAATCCCTAAATTCCTTGCAATATCTCGTTGAGAAATGTTGTTCTAAAACTGTTCGACATCTTGCTTACAAAGTGGTGACCCTCGCCCCATCCTTGTCTGTGAATTACTTAGCATTTCATGGAAGCTGCTTTTATACCCAATCATGGCACCAAACTGTTCCCAATTAGCCTGCACACCTGTGGGATGTTCCATGTAAGTGTTTGATGAGCATTCCTCAACTTTATCAGTATTTATTGCCACCTTTCCCAACTTCTTTGTCACGTTTTGCTGGCATCAAATTCTAAAGTTAATGATTATTTGCAAAAAAAAAAAAAGTTGATCAGGTTGAACATCAAATATGTTGTCTTTGTAGCATATTCAACTGAATATGGGTTGAAAATGATTTGCAAATCATTGTATTCCGTTTATATTTACATCTAACACAAACGGGGTTTGTAAGATGACCCCAAGAAATCTGATTTCAGACACCTTCTCAGTTTTCACATTGTTTATGGATAAACTAACTTCTATCTTTCTTTTAGGGACGGCGTGGCGCAGTGGAAGAGTGGCCGTGCGCAACCCGAGGGTCCCTGGTTCAAGCCCCAGCTAGTACCAACCTCGTCACGTCCGTTGTGTCCTGAGCAAGACACTTCACCCTTGCTCCTGATGGGTGCTGTTTAGCGCCTTGCATGGCAGCTCCCTCCATCAGTGTGTGAATGTGTGTGTGAATGGGTAAATGTGGAAGTAGTGTCAAAGCGCTTTACAAGTACAACCCATTTATCATTTATCATTTTATTACCGAATACCATCAATTTAGTCTTTTCCAAATGTAAAGATACTTTAGTTACACCCTCCTAATGGTTATAGTGGGCTTCCGAGCACCTATAACTTTTGAATAATAGTCCTAGTGAGTTGTTGTGACTGGAACTGTGACATTCCTGTGGTACGCGGAACTGTGAATGGAGTTGACGCAAAGAGGGGGGCCGGCGGGTCCTTGTTTTTCACAATGAAGTGAAACTTGATCCTAGCAGAGGCCGGTGGGGGCGGAGGGGCAGCTCGCCATTGACAAGTATTTTAACACGGCTGGAAAGAGGCAGGCTGGACGACACAAACACGTCGAAAAAGAGGCGCACACCAAACACCATCGCGCTGCGGATGCAACACAAAAAATGGACGCACTATTACCGCTCCGTCATAAAATGGCGATTGACTCTTTTTAGACCACGACGCGATAACGAGAAACAACAACACTCGTAAGCCTCCCCCTGAATGCGAACACAAATATGATAACACTCGTCGTCTCACCTGGCAAGCGAAGTTTCTCAACAGCGTGGAAGTTGAACTCGACCACGGTTTCCTTCCCTACATTCCCCGCAAAGCCACGAATAAAAAAACTCGGCTGCGGATTTTTTTTTTTTTTTTTGCCCAATGGAGACCTCTCGGCGCTGGATATAAGCCAAACCCAGTGCTCCGTTGTCATTGGTTCACTGGCCTGTCAGTCAAGTGTTGGCCAATCAACGCCGAGAGCGCTCTTACCTACGTCGCCGGTGCTTTTTATGAATGGCCTAGCTTCATTCATGCTTTCTTAAAGGGCCAGACGGGGTTATTATGCAATCGCATACATATTGAGGAAGTACAGTACAGAAATAAAACCACATTGAAACAGTTATACAACCGTTAATACACGATGCATATGTATTATATTTTAAATATTTTTGTAACCTTACTTTTAATTGGTTTTGTTGTTTTCTATAAACCCCGTTTCCATAAAGGAATTGTGTTAGATCCATCCATTCATTTTCTACCGCTTATTCCCTCTTGGGGTCGCAGCTACAATCGGGCGGAAGGCGGGGTACACCCTGGACAAGTCGCCAACTCATCGCAGGGCCAACACAGATAGACAGACAACATTCACACTCACATTCACACACTAGGGCCGATTTAGTGTTGCCAATCAACCTATCCTCAGGTGCATGTCTTTGGAAGTGGGAGGAAGCCGGAGTACCCGGAGGGAACCCACGCATTCACGGGGAGAAACATGCAAACTCCACACAGAAAGATCCCAAACCTGCGATTGAACCCATGACTGCTGGACCTTCGTGAAATTGTGTTGGATGTAAATACAAACGGAATACAATGATTTGCTAATAATTTTCAACCCATATTCAGTTGAATATGCTACAAAGACAACATATTTTGATAACTGATAAACATATTTTTTTTGGGGCAAATAATCATTAACTTTAGACTTTGATGCCAACAACACGTGACAAAGAAGTTGGGAAAGGTAGCAATAAATACTGATATAGTTGAGGAATGCTCATCAAACATTTACGTGGAACATCCCACAGGTGTGCAGGCTAATTGGGAACAGTTGGGTGTCATGATTGGGTATAAAAGCAGCTTCCATGAAATGCTAAGTAATTCACAAACAAGAATGGGGGTGAGGGTCACCACTTTGTAAGCAAATTGTCGAACAGTTTTAGATCAACATTTCTCAACAAACTATTGCAAGGAATTTAGGGATTTTACCATAAACGGTCCGTAAAATCATAAAAAAGTTCAAAGAATCTGGAGAAATCACTGCACGTAAGCGATGATATTACGGACTTTTGATCCCTCAGGCGGTTTTGCACCAAAAACCGACATCAGTGTGTATAGGATATAGCCACATGGGCTCAGGAACACTTCATAAAACCACTGTCAGTAACTACAGTTGGTCGCTACATCTGTAAGTGCAAGTTAAAACTCTACGATGCAAAGCGAAAGCCATTTATCAACAATATCCTGAATTGCCGCCGGCTTGGCTGGGCCCGAGCTCACCTAAGATGGACTGATGCAAAGTAGAAAGTTGTTCTGTGGACTGACGAGTCCACATTTCAAATTACATTTGGAAACAGAGGACGGGGTGTCCTCCAGAACAAAGAGGAAAATAACCATTCGGATTGTTATGGGCGCAAAGTTCAAAAGCCAGCACCTGCGATGGTATGAAGGTGTATTAGTGCCCAAGGCATGGGTAACTTACACATCTGTGAAGAAACCATTAATGCTGAATGGTCCATACAGGTTTTGGAGCAACATATGTTGTCATCCAAGCAAAGTTGTCATGGATGCCCCTGCTTATTTCAGCAAGACAATACCAAGTCACGTGTTACAACAGCGTGGCTTCGTAAAAAAAGAGTGCGGGTACTTTCCTGGCCCGCCTTACGTCCAGACATGTCTGCCATCGAAAATGTGTGGCGCATTATGAAGCGTAAAATACGACAGCAGAAACCCTGGACAGTTGAACGACTGAAACTCTACATAAAACAAGAATGGGAAATAATTCTACTTTCAAAGCTTCAACAATTAGTTTCCTCAGTTCCCAAACGTTTATTGAGTGTTGTTAAAAGAAAAGATGATGTAATGTAGAGGTGAACATGCCCTTTCCCAACTACTTTGGCACGTGTTGCAGCCATGAAATTGTAAGTTAATTATTATTTGCAAAAAAATATAAAGTTTATGATTGTGAACATCAAATATCTTGTCTTTGTAGTGCATTCAACTGAATATGGGTTGAAAAGGATTTACAAATCATTGTATTCCGTTTATATTTACATCTAACACAATTTCACAACTCATATGGAAACGGGGTTTGTAATATTGTTGCATATGTCTCTGTCAGGCAGTGGTGGTTACGAACCCCAAGATTCAGGCTTTATGCAGGAAAACATGACTTTTATTGTCAAAATAAAATTCAGGAAAACAGGACTCAGGAACCAGTAAACAAGCAAACTGGAAACAGCTAAGCGCTAACAATTAACCAGCTAACATGGACTCCGACCTAAACAAGTTGAAAAATGGATTTGAGTGTTTCCATTTCGTGGTCAGTTGTACGGAATATGTACTATATTGTGTAAACTGTACTGTTTCATATAATGTATTCTCTTCCAATGCAATCTAATAATAAAAGTTTCAATCAATCAATCAATCAATTAATCAATCAATCAAACAAACAGGATACCGCTAAAGGAAACCAAGAAACAAATAGCTATCAGGAACCAGCAAACAGGAACAGCTCACAGCAAACAATACTCCAGCCCTGACTGGAGGGCGAGGCAGGTATAAATAGTAGCCTGATTGGCAATTGCCAAAAGGTGTGCCAAACTGCTAATCAGGTACAGGTGAGGGAAACAAGTACTCAGGGAGACGTCGATTGATTGATTGATTGATTGATTGATTGATTGATTGATTGATTGATTGATTGATTGATTGCAACTTTTATTAGTAGATTGCACAGTACTGTACATATTCCGTACAATTGAACACTAAATGGTAACACCCCAATAACTTTTTCAACTTGTTTAAGTAAGGGTCCATGTAAATGAATTCATGGTAAAACGTGCAGGGAAAGGAATCAAAATAAGAGCGCCGACAGACAAACACAAACAAAGGAAGAAAAAAATCATAACCAAACTGTCAGTGACAAGCCTGACAGTCTCTCCACATAAATACGTAATAGAAATAAATGATTTTACATGTATAGGCCATTTGCGTCCCTTGGAAATCAAATGTATAGATATACGATAAAATTAACTGTAAATAACTAGCATCTTTTTTTTTTATAATTCAAAGGGTTCTGCACATTCATCTGATTCACTACAGTATACAGTAAATAAAAGTTAAAAGATTAATTTAAAATATAATTTGTTTCCTGTCACTGCTTTCCATAAGTATTATAATTACCATGCACTATAATGATTAAAATTATTCAGATATGTTTTTTTTTTTTTTAACATACTTGTGTTGCTCCTCATTCTAACTTTTCTTTAACAAAAACAATTTAGTTCAAATTCACACTTTTGTTCTGCACTTTAGTGTTATGAGCCATTCCACCAAATAAATACTATTTTGCACCCTGGGAAATAATAAGTAGAAATTTACGCTAAAATAAATGTACAATTTTGCTTTTATTAAGCAAAAGTATCCGGCACTTGTATCATTTATGCAATTTAAAGGTTTAGTTTGAAATACCATGATCACTGAAAACATTGTATTTGCTGCCTGTCGGCTCTTGCTAAAATGTACAGTAACTTTACCATAAAAAAAGCATTTATGAATGCTTCAGAAAGGTTATAATTGTTCACATATTTATGTTACTTATCATTAAAGGCCTACTGAAATGAGATTTTCTTATTTAAACGGGGATAGCAGGTCCATTCTATGTGTCATACTTGATCATTTTGCGATATTGCCATATTTTTGCTGAAAGGATTTAGTAGAAAACATCGACGATAAAGTTCGCAACTTTTGGTGCTGACAGAAAAGTCCTGCCTTTACCGGAAGTCGCAGACGATGACGTCACATGTTGATGGCTCCTCACATATTCACATTGTATTTAAAGGGAGTCTCCAACAAAAACAGCTATTCGGACCGAGAAAAGGACAATTTCCCCATTAATTTGAGCGAGGATGAAAGATTCGTGTTTGAAGATATTGATAACGACGGACTACAAAAAAAAATTAAAAGAACAAGTAAAAAAAAAAAAGCGTTTGCATTGGGACGGATTCAGATGTTTTCAGACACATTTACTAGGATAATTCTGGGAAATCCCTTATCTTTCTATTGTGTTGTTAGTTTTTTAGTGAGTTTAACAGTACCTGATAGTCGGAGGTGTGTGTGCACGGCCGGGTGTCTTGACGCGCAGTGTCTCAGGGAAGTCGATGGCAGCTGTATGGACGGCACAAGCTCAGCTGATCTCCGGTAAGTGGCGACTTTTTACCACAATTTTCTCATTGAAACCTGCTGGTTGACATTCGGTCGGGATCCATGTCCGCTCTGATCCATAGTAAAGTTTCACTTCCGGGAATTTTAAACAAGAAATCACCGTGTGTTTTTGTGGCTAAAGGCTAAAGCTTCCCAACTCCATCTTTCTACTTTGACTTCTCCATTATTAATTGAACAAAATGCAAAAGATTCAGCAAAACAGATCTCCAAAATACTGTGTAATTAGGCGGTTAAAGCAGACGACTTTTAGCTGTGTGTGTGTGCAGCGCTCATATTTCCTAACAGCCCGTGACGTCACGCGTACACGTCATCATTACGCAACGTTTTCAACAAAAAACTCAGGGGAAATTTAAAATTACAATTTAGTAAACTAAAAAGGCCGTATTGGCATGTGTTGCAATGTTAATATTTCATCATTGATATATAAACTATCAGACTGCGTGGTGGGTAGTAGTGGGTTTCAGTAGGCCTTTAAATCCACATGTTCGTTAAAAAAAATAAAAAATAATACACGATAGTTGTGTCCCAGGGTTTTCACTCGGTCCTGTGATCGTAACACATTACCCGTTCTGAACAATTTGCAATATTATAAAACAGTATTCAATACAATAAACAATTACTCAATATTATACAATATGGATACGTAAATCTACTTTTTTTTTATAACATCGTACGGTCTACTGGAAGTTGCATCCTTGAAATCCACAACAGACCACAAGAAGGCCTAAAGTAAATTAAAATCTTCTTAAATATACTTTATTATTAAGTACAGATCAAAACACAAACACATTTCAACTTTAACACAATATCTTGTTATTTATCAATGGTTTCTGTGTGTGCCTGCGTGCATGTGTGTGTATGATTGATTTGTTTTCATTTGTTCGTATGTCATGACCAGCTGCACACAGAGAACACTTTTGTGTCACATGATTGTCTTACAGATATCCAGTATTTCATTAACACTGACAGAGATAGTCATTTGTAAAGCTGGTGTGCAAATATGCTTAATCCTAGTAACTTGTGACAAAGTCCCCTGACCTCTTTTTTTTCCTGCAGGCTCAGCGATTGTTTGTGTTCTACTTAAAAAGTGACGGATGGCAGGGATTCTTGTTCAAACATCAGCCGTGTGCTGTAGACGGTCGTCAACGCCGATGTTGACATGGAAGTCACATGTATGCTTTCATAACACCATTGTTAATGCTTTACTTTTCATAATTCCTATCATATTATGGAGGTAAAACACTTAGGGGAGAATGGAGAAACGTTTGTGATACTTTTTACTGTAGTGCAAATTGGTGATAATTAAAATATTTTAAACACATTTTTACTTTATTAAATTGATAATAAAGACGTTGGTTTTATATCTTTCTCATTTTCCTACTCATCGAGATATTATTTTTATTACCAACTCCAAAACCAGCGAAGTTGGCATGTTGTGTAAATCGTAAATAAAAACAGAATACAAAGATTTGCAAATCCTTTTCAACTTCTATTCAATTGAATTGACTGCAAAGACAAGATATTTAACATTCAAACAAAAAAATGTTGTTATTTTTTGCAAATATTAGCTCATTTGGAATTTGATGCCTCCAAAATGTTTCAAAAAAGCTTGCACAAGTGGCAAAAAAGACTGAGAAAGTTGAGGAATGCTCATCAAACACCTATTTTGAACATCCCACAGGTGAACAGGCTAATTGGGAAAAGGTGATTTGGTAAAAAAAAAACAGCGTCCATGAAATGCTCAGTTGTTCACAAACAAAGATGGGGCGAGGGTCACCACTTTGTGAACAAATGCGTGAGCAAATTATCGAACAGTTTAAGAACAACATTTCTCAATGAGCTATTGCAAGGAATTCACGGATTTCACCATCTACGGTCCGTAATATTATCAAAAGATTCAGAGAATCTGGACAAATCACTGCACGTACTGTAAGCGAGGATATTCGGACCTTCGATCCGTCAGGTGGTACTGCATCAAAATGCGACATCAGTGTGTAAAGGATATCACCACATGAGCTCAGGAACACGTCAGAAAACCACTGCCAATAACTACAGTTTGTTGCTACATCTGTAAGTGCAAGTTAAAACTCTACTATGCATAGCAAAAGCCATTTATCAACAACACCCAGAGCTCATGCAAAGTGGAAAAGTGTTCTGTGGTCTGCCTAGTTCACATTTAAAATTGTTTTTTGGAAACTTTGGACGTCGTCTCCTCCGGAACAAAGAGGAAAAGAACCATCCAGATTGTTATGAGTGCAAAGGTCAAAAGCCTGCATCTGGATTGTCGTGGGGTGTATTAGTGCCCAAGGTGTGAAGGCAGCAATAATTCTGAAAGGTACATACAGGTTTTGGAGCTACATATGTTGTCATCAAAGCAACATTATCATGGGCAACATTATCATGGACAATGCCAAGCCACGTGTTACAACAGCGTGGCTTCATAGTAAAAGAGTGCGGGTACTAGACTGGCCTTCATGTAGTCCAGACCTGTCTCCCAATGAAAATGTCTGGCGCAATATGAAGCCTAAAACATGACAACGGAGACACCGGACTGTTGAACAACTTAAGCTGTACATCAAGCAAGAATGGGCAAAATTCCACCTGAAAAGCTTCAAGAATTAGTCTCCTCAGTTCTCAAACGTTTACTGAATATTGTTAAAATGAAAGGTCATGTAACACAGTGGTAAAAATGCACCTGTTAATGATTATTTGCACAAAAAATGTTTTTGTTTCTCCGTTTGATGATTAAATATCTTGTTTTTGCAGTCTATTCAATCGAATATAATTTAAAAAGGTTTTGCAAATCAATGTATTCTGTTTTTATTTACAAATTACACTACGTGCCAACTTCACTGTTTTTTTTTTGTTTTTTTTAATATACTTGATATTATTGCACTTTTGAAGACTCTGCCCGTGTTCTATTGTCAAACAGTCAGAGGTCGGGTCTTCTGGAAGATTTCCCAAGCATTTATTAAAACAGGTCAGAGGTAAATATTACAGTGTTGGTCTCACCACCGCAAACGCATCGTCTATTACATACGTAATCACCACAAGCGGGGCCTCCACACACAAGTTTCTGCAAAAGTGAGCCCCGGTGAGGAATTCTTCCCTCTCTTTATATGGTCAACAAGTCCTCACGAGGGTGGGGGGCCAGCCCAAGGATAAAGAGGAAGACGCTTGAGTGCTTTTTACTATTCTTTGGCTATTGAAGACAGCCTGTACTTGAGGTTACATTCGGAGACATTATTCTTTTTAAGGGATAAGGCCTGAAGGTCGTTGACGCAGCTGCATATTTGTGACGATAGTGGCAGTAATTAGACAGTAGGCAGATACTGTATGTTGTGTGTGTGCTTTAAATTAAGTCAATATAAAAAAATCCCAAATCAGTGAAGTTGGCACGTTGTGTAAATCATGAATAAAAACAGAATACAATGATTTGCAAATCCTTTTCAACTTCCATTTAATTGAAGCGACTGCAAAGACAAAATACTTCTTGTTTGAACTGAGAAACTTAATAATTTGTTGAAAATAATCATTAACTTAGAATTTAATGGCAGCAACACAATGCAAAAAAGTTGGCACAGGGGCATTCCTTTTAACAACACTCAGTAAACGTTTGGGAACTGAGGAGACCGATTTTTGAAGCTTAACAGATGGAATTATTTTCTATTGTTGCTTGATGTACAGCTTAAGTTGTTCAACAGTCCGGGGTCACCGTTGTGGTATTTTAGGCTCCATAATGCACTACACATTTTCAATGGGAGACAGGTCTGGACTACAGGTATGCCAGTCTAGTACCCACACTTTTTTACTAAGAAGCCACACTGTTGTAACATGTGGCTTGGCATTGTCTTGCTGAAATAAGCAGGGGTGTCCATGATAATGTTGCTTGGACGGCAACATATGTTGCTCTAATACCTGTATGTACCGTTCAGCATCACAGATGCTGGCTTTTGAACTGTACACCTAGAACAATCCGGATGGTTCTTTTCCTCTTTGGTTTGGAGGACACAACGTCCACAGTTTCCAAAAAGATATTGAAATGTGGACTCATCAGACCACTGAACACTTTTACACTTTGCATTAGTCCATCTTAGATGAGTTCGGGCCAGCAACGCCAGAGGCGTTTCTGGGTGTTGTTGATAAATGGCTTTGGCTCTGCATAGTAGAGTTTTAATTTGCACTTACAGATGTAACAACAAGCTGTAGTTACTGACAGTGGTTTTTTTAATTGTTCCTGAGCCCATGTGGTGATATCCGTTACACACTGATGTCAGGTTTTGATGAAGTACCGCCTGAGGGATTCAAGGTCAAGGGCATTTACTGTTGGTTTTCAACCTTGCTGCTTACATGCAGTGATTTCTCCTGGTTCTCTGAACCCTCCTATGATATTACGGACCGTAAAAATAGTGAAATCCCTAAATGTCTTGCTATGGCTTGTTGAGAAATGTTGTTTTTAAACTGTTCGACATTTTGCTCCCGCGTTTGTTCACAAAGTGGTGTTCTTGTTTGTGAATGATTGAGCATTTAATGGAAGCTGGTTTTATTACCAATGATGGCAACCACCTGTTCCCAATTAGACCGTTCACCTGTGGAAGTTCCACATAAGTGTTTGATGAGCATTCCTCAACTTTATCAGTCTTTTTTGCCACTTGTGCCTGCTTTTTTGAAACATGTTTGTCAGAGTTATTTTGTGACAAACCCCAAGATACAGAGATGGAGGGAGGCATTTTGCAGGAAAACATGATTTAATTTAAAATACTAAAACAAGAAGAAACCAAAGGGGTACAACAAAAAGCGTGCACAAGAGAGCTAGCATGGGAACTAGAAAATAAACGGAGCTTAGCATGGAAGTTAGCAAAAAAACAAAAAGGCCTAGCGTGGAAGCTAGCAGGTATCGAGCAGGAAACAGAAGTCGTACTTATAATATGAAAACAAACTTGGAAGCAGGAAACAAAAGGCATTTAGCTAAAAACCGCAATGAAATAAAGCTTACCGCAGCGCTGCATTGACAAAACACGACACGACATGTAGCAACGACAAGAGCAACATCGACATGACAATAATCCACCACTCGACTGTAAGACAAAACAGGCTCAAACAGGAGAGGGCTGATCGACACCAGGTGTGGCCAAGTGCCAATCAGCCGCAGCCGAGGGAAAACGCGCACAGGGAAAAAAAACAGGAAACAGACAAAATAAGAGCGCTGACAGGAACTAAAAACAGGAAATACTAAACACACACAAAGGAAAAACTAAAACACAGACTAACTGTCAGTGGCAAGCCTGACAATGTTGCAGGAATCAAATTCCAAAGGAGCTAATATTTGAAAAAATAACAAAGTTTTCCAGTTTGAAGGTTAAGTATCTTGTATTTGCAGTCTATTCAATTGAATATAAGTTGAAAAGGATTTGCAAGTCATTGTATTCTGTTATTATTTAAGATTTACACAACGTGCCAACTTCACTGGTTTTGGGTTTTTTATATATTTACAGTTAAAAGCAGCCCTCTCACGGCAGCTAAAACTGCGATGTGGCCCTCAATGAAAAGGAATTTGACACCCCGGCTTTAGCCAGTCATTATTACTCATATGACGGTCACTCCACACTCCTTACGGAAAAAGGACAGTCAGAATTGATTTGTATTTTTTTTCCTTTTTATCTGCAGCTCTTCCCCACGTGGCTGGCTGAGCGAGCCAGGTGGAAGTGCACAACGACGTGGTTTGAAATAGTAACTGATTGGATCACCAGTAACAGTTATCTTACCAGTGATGTTATTGATTGCGGGCCTGGTCTACTTAAGGTTTGCGAGTTTTAAAACACTGATTTACCAAACTTGTGTGTAGAGGATTGCATCTCTTGAGTAAGCAAAATAACGAGCAAGATTCGTATAACGTATTATTTTCGGGTCTCCCTATGTCTAGCATTAAAAGACTAAAGTTGGTGGCCATGGATGAAGTGCTGGCTGTCTGTAGTCGGGACCCGGGATGGATCGGTTGTGGACATCTCTGCGCTGCTGACCCGTCTCCGCTTGGTATGGTTTCCTGCTGGCTCCATTATGAACGGGACTCCCGCTACTATATTGGATCCACTATGGACTGGACCAGGGGTCACCAACATTTTTGAAACCAAAAGCTACTTCTTGGGTACTGATTAATGCGAAGGGCTACCAGTTTGATACACACTTAAATAAATTGCCAGAAATAGCCAATTTGCTCAATTTACCTTTCATAAATAAATCCATCTATCTATCTATCTATCTATCTATCTATCTATCTATCTATCTATCTATCTATCTATCTATCTATCTATCTATCTATCTATCTATCTATCTATCTATCTATCTATCTATCTATCTATATATATTTATATATATATATATAAATATATATATATATATATACACATATATATATATAAATATATATATATATACACACATATATATAAAAATTATATATATATATATATATATATATATATATATATATATATATATATATATATATATATATATATATATACATATATATATATATATATACATATATATATATACATATATATATATATATATATATATATATATATATATATATATATATATATATATATATATATATATATATATATATATATATATATGGTTGTACTTGTATAGCGCTTTTCTACCTTCAAGGTACTCAAAGCACTTTGACACTACTTCCACATTTACCCATTCACACACTGATGGAGGGAGCTGCCATGCAAGGCGCTAATCCGGCACCCATCAGTAATCAGTTGAATCGCTTACGGCGCTGAAATCCGAGTCTGAATCCAAGCTAATATCGCTATACCTTTCTGTGCTATCCGCCATGTTTGTTTCTGTGTGATCACGCTGTGACGTTACAGGACAATAGACGGGTGGATATAACGACGGTTAAAATCAGGCACTTTGTAGCCGTTTTTCGGGATATTGCATGATGGGTAAAATTTTGAGAAAAACTTCGAAAAACAAAATAAGTCACTGGGAACTGATTTTTATTGGTTTTAACCCATCAGACATTGTGATAATGTTCCCCTTTAACAGGATTGTAGAGGTAAAAAATACCTGTCTCCATGATTGTCACCTCTAGAGGGCAGTCAGTGAGTCTGTGAGTCGTTCCGTGTCCCTATTGTGACGCAAGTTCCTGTAGTGTGGAAGCAGAAAAACGCCCCTCCCTGTTTTTTGTGTTCATATGCGGCTATGCTAAACACACGCGGAGAACTTGTGGAACAACCCTTGGCAATCCACTCGAGCAGTGTGACATCCGTGTGTAACATTCGCTGACTGACATCCCTGTGTGCAGTCATATCGCTTGATATGACTGCGGTATAGCTCAGGTGGTAGAGCGGCCGTGCCAGCAACTTGAGGGTTGCAGGTTTGATCCCCGCTTCCGCCATCCTAGTCATTGCCGTTGTATCCTTGGGCAAGACACTTTACCCACCTGCTCCCAGTGCCACCCACACTGGTTTAAATGCAAAAATTAGATATTGGGTTTCACTATGTAAAGCGCATTGAGTCACTCGAGAAAAAGCGCTATATAAATATAATTCACTTCACTTCACTTCATCAGCGGTCAGGTTTTTTTATTTTGATTGGGTGATTCAAATACCATTTTCATCCCTTGTGTGGAGAGGACGGCATCACCTTTCCAGCCCAGGTGGATGAGAGGCTCCACATTCTCTCCACCTCCAAAACCCAGATCCATCGATCCGATTCCCAGTGCATACTGGGTGGCGAGCTACCCGAAAACCTGGACACTGTGGTGCAGTGTTGACGTCCCCTTCCCCCACGGTCTGTGCGGTAGGACAAAACTAATACAGTGCACTGTCAGCAACAGAGAAACGGGCCCCTACGAACAATTTAAACACACTTTGGGAATAAGACAAAAAGTGTTTCTATTCTGCCGGCTTTTCTTTTTTTTCTTTATTATTTTCCATATACTGCAGTTGTTGAAAACTCTTCAATATATTTTTGGCCATGCAACATTCCAGTTCATCATTGTCTGTGTCATTATTGATATGCAACACTGGCTCTTAAAAACACTAGGATCCTTCTGATACTAGTCCAGTTCGATATTTACACCATTGACTACCACTCACCTGTTTCCTCTATTACTAGTTTGTAACTAGGGTTACGCAGCCCTTTGAGACACTTGTGATTTAGGGCTATATAAATAAACATTGATTGATTGAATGTTTGTGTTTTTTTTTTTTAGCATGATAAAGGTAGAGAAAACACTGACATTCTATGCTTTGCGCACACGTGTGAAGCCACAGCATTTATGAGATTGAAACTAAGTGAACGTGGATGCTTTAAAGAGGGAACATTATAAGCAGACCTATGTAAGCGTCAATATATACCTTGATGTTGCAGAAAAAAGACTATATGTTTTTTTAACCGATTTCCGAACTCTAAAAGGGATAATTTGGTGATGTAAACGCCTTTTCAATTGTTCGCTGTCGGAGAGATGACGTGACGTTTCAAAACGTGAAGCAATTCGGCATTTTTTCAAACACATTTCACGCAGCAAGTCAAATCAGCTCTGTTATTTTCCGTTTTTTTCGACTGTTTTCCGTACCTTGGAGACATCACGCCTCGTCGGTGTGTTGTCGGAGGGTGTAACAACACGATCAGGGACGGATTCGAGTTGCACCAGTGGTCAAAAGATGCAAAAGTGGCAAGAAATTGGACGCACATTTTACCGATGACAGCTATGCTACGACAGAGATGGCAAGAATTTGTGGATATCCTAATACACTCAAAGCAGATGCATTTCCAACGATAAAGTCAAAGAAATCACAAAAGTTAAGTTTTGATGATGTTATTGACTTATGTGCTAATCAGACATATTTGCTCACGGCATGACTGCAAGCTAATCGATGCTAACATGCTATTTAGGCTAGCTGTAACTGTTGCAACTAATAATTATTATAATTTGTTTTATTTCTCTAAAAAGAGAATAAGTTAAGTTCATATAAGGGAATTTAAATCAAAATGTATAGAAGTTCATAAGAAGGCTTTATTTATGTTACTATGGTTAAAAATGTAATTTCATGCCTTTTTGTTGGGTTTGTGGGCATACTTTTTGTCAGGGTTATTTGTTGTAGAACCCCAAGATGCAGAGAAGGAGGCAGGCTTGGAGTGAGAAAACATCATTTTAATATAAAATTCTACAACAAAAAACAAACAAAGGATACAAACAAAAAGCATGCACGTGGGTGGATAAAACTAGGCTATGAACAAACAAAAACTGGAAGCAGGGAACAAAAAGCAGTAAGCTACTCAAAGTGACCAAATCTAGCTTAACGCTACACTGCAACGACACGTCAGGAACCACAATACAGAAGCGACATGCAATACAATGATCCAGCCCTGACTGGAAGACAAAGTGGGTACAAATAGGAGCTGGCCGATTGACATCAGGTGTGACCTGATGCCAATCAGCCGCAGCTGAGTGAAAACAGGACACAGGGAGACAAACAGGAAGCTGAACCAAAATAAGAGCACTAGACAGGAAATACTAAAACACAGAGGAAACAGACAAATGCAGAGGAAAAACTAAAACATAGACAAACTGTCAGGGGAAAGCCTGACACTTTTGTTTTGAAGTGTCTCGATTGGTCTGTGAACTGGTATAAGGAAGCTGCTTCCGGGTATGAGTGAACATATGTTTGATGCAATGAGAAGGGATAAAGAGAGCGACTGATCGTAACAAGGACGAAAAAGTGTCACAAGGACTTTCAGCGTTTAGGCTATAAGAGCCAGAAGATCACAATTTCCTCCTAAAAGAAGCATGCAGGCCAACGAGGTATTTGTTTGTCATTTCTGTTTGTGTTTTACTTCGGTGATATGTTTGATTCACATGCTGTGCATGTTATTATTTTTAAGTTTGTAACGTGCTTTATTTTATTTCAGTTTTCACGGTGAGTTGAAGGGAAAGGAAGCCTTCAATACATCAGTTCAAGAAAGCCATTGTGTCAGTGCTATTTGGAGTACACTAGCTGTATGTACATATTGCATCATTATGCCTCATTTGTAGCTATATTTGCATTCAGCCTTTCCCTCCACCCACATTTAATGTCAAACAAACACTTACCAATCGACGGATTCAAGTTGCACCAGTGGTCAAAAGAATTTGTCCTCGTTGCCGCTGTCTGTCGTGATATGGCTCATAGGGTTGCACATCTCTCTCTGATAAATGATTCGATATGCATCTAGATACACAGGTTACGATTCGATTAAAAAACGATATCCTTTTATTACAGACCGATTCGATTCTGAACGATACGATTCGATTTGACGGTTAATATTCAAGACTCCAAATCCCCAAGCATTGTGGCTTTATGGCACTGGCAAAAAAAACAGAACAACAAAATCACATGTCAATGTATTTATTTTTAGACATGGACCAAAAAAAGTCTGGCTGAATTGAAGGATGGGAACTCCAGAGGTAAAAGTAGCACAGAATAGTAACAACAAAGTGCAATATTTCAGCCTGAGCATTTTTTTGAACACTAGAGGTAGGTAACACAGATTCAATATTTCAACCTGAGCATATAGTGTTTTGAACACTAGAGGTAGGTAACACAGATTCAATATTTCAACCTGAGCATATAGTGTTTTGAACACTAGAGGTAGGTAACACAGATTCAATATTTCAACCTGAGCATATAGTGTTGTGAACACTAGAGGTAGGTAACAAAGGTGCAACATTACAATGTAAACAAGTTACACACCTATAACACATCTCAAAATGTGGCACAGGGTTTTAACTCACCATACTCTTGGCCGTGTTCCCTCTTTGCATGCTGGTCGAGATTTGTAGTGCTGCCAGTGTACGTCAACGATGCTCGACACAATTTACAAATAGCATGGCTTCTGTCGAGCTTCCCTTCCTTCTTATATAACCCCAAAACTTTCCACACTTTCGATTTCCGTCTCCCCGATGCGTTGAAAATCTTTCTCGGTCCATTATCACCTTCGGTCAGACTGACGCTTTTGTTCTCCTCCTCCTTCATTTTCCGTGTTTTCCCTTGTTTATCACTCGTGCTAATACTAGCTAAGCTGCTACCGCGTCTGGCGAGTAGCTTGTTTTGAGACGCTGGCGCATATTGTAATCTGGCCAACCTATGCAAAGTTTCGCGATAACCGATCCATGACTCTACTGTATAACCGATTCAGATAGGAATTCATGGATTATTCGCATCGATTCAGGAGTCTGTGTCAGGGCTATTTGTTGTTGAACCCCAAGATACAGAGAAGGAGGCAGACGTAGATTATGAAAACATGATTTAATTAAAACTAAACAAGAACAAACAAAAAGCACGCACGTGGGCGGAATAACAAACTAAGGGAGCAAACACTGGAAGCTAGAAAACAAAAAGGAACTTTAGCATGGAAACTAGTGGATAGCAAACATAAAAACTGGAAATAACTAATGCTAGCAGAAACATCTTACCGCTACGACGACCAGGACAAAATGTAGCATGACAGGTGGTAGCTGTAACAAAACGACACGACAGGTAGCACGACAAGAGTGATATGTGGCAACGACAATACAATACAATACAATACAATAATCCAGCCACTGACACAAGACAAAGGAGGTACAAATAGGAGCCGGCTGATTGGCAACAGGTGTGGCCAGATGCCAATCAGCCGCAGCTGAAGGGGAACACAGCACTCAGGGAACAAGACAGTAAGCTGTCAAAATAAGAGCACTAGACAGAAACTGAAGACAGGAGATATTAAACAGAGGAAACAGACAAATGCAGAGGAAAACTAAAACATAGACAAACTGTCAGGGGAAAGCCTGACAGTCTGCTACCGATGAAATCTAATCGCTCACTCGTTGAAACGGAAACTCGGTCGCATCGGTTTATCGTTCACAACCCTAATGGCTCAATAGCTTCAGTTTCTTCTTCAATTTCATTTTCGTTATCTGCCTCCACAGTCCAACCATCCGTTTCAATACATGCATATTCTGTTGAAGGGAAGCTTCTGTCGAGCTTCCCTTCCTTCTTATAAAATTCAAAAACTTTCCACACTTTGGATTTCCGTCTCCCCGATGCGTTGAAAATCTTTCGCGGTCGATTATCACCTTCAGTCAGACTGACGCTTTCGTTCTCCTCCCCCTTCATTTTCCGTGTTGTCCCTTGTTTATCACTCGTGCTAATACTAGCTAGGCTGCTACCGCGTCTGGCGAGTAGCTTCAGCTCTCGCGTTGTTTTAGAGAGGCTGGCGCATATTGTAATCTGGCCAACCCATGCAAAGTCTCACGATAACCGATCCATGACTCTACTGTATAACCGTTTCAGATAGGAATTCATTGATTATTCGCATCGATTCAGGAGTCTGCTACCAATGAAATCTAACCGTTGTTGAAACGAATACTCGGTCGCATCGGTTTATCGTTCACAACCCTAATGGCTCAATAGCTTCAGTTTCTTCTTCAATCAATCAATCAAGCAATGTTTATTTATATAGCCCTAAATCACAAATGTCTCAAAGGACTGTACAAACCATTACGACTACGACATCCTCGGAAGAACCCACATAAGGGCAAGGAAAACTCACACCCAGTGGGCGGGGAGAATTCACACCCAGTGGGACGCCAGTGACAATGCTGACTATGAGAAACCTTGGAGAGGACCTCAAATGTGGGCGACCCCCCCCCCCCCCCCCCCCTCTAGGGGACTGAAAGCAATGGATGTCGAGTGGATCCAACACAGCCGCGAGAGTTCAGTTCAAACCGGATCCAAGACAGCAGCGAGAGTCCCGTCCACAGGAAACCATCCCAAGCGGAGGCAGATCAGCAGCATAGAGATGTCCCCAACCGATACACAGGCGTGCGGTCCATCCTGGGTCCCGACGAGCGGTCCATCCTGGGTCTCGACTCTGGACAGCCAGTACTTCATCCATGGCCATCGGACCGGACCCCCTCCTTAAGGGAGGGGGGGACATAGGAGAAAAGGAAAAGAAGCGGCAGATCAACTGGTCTAAAAAGGAGGTCTATTTAAAGGCAAGAGTATACAAATGAGTTTTAAGGTGAGACTTAAATGCTTCTACTGAGGTAGCATCTCGAACTGTTACCGGGAGGGTAACAGTTCTTCAATTTCGTTTTCGCTATCTGCCTCCACAATCCGACCATCCGTTTCAATACATGCGTAATCTGTTGAATCGCTTACGGCGCTGAAATCCGAGTCTGAATCAGAGCTACTATGCTATACCTTTCTGTGCTATCCGCCATATTTGTTTTTGTTGGCTTCACGCAGTGATGTCACAGGACAATAGACGGGTAGCTATTACGACGGTTAAAATCAGGCACTTTGAAGTCGTTTTTCGGGATATTGCGTGATGGGTAAAATTTTGAGAAAAACTTTGAAAAATAAAATAAGCCGCTGGGAACTAATTTTTATTGGTTTTAACCCTTCTAAAATTGTGATAAAGTTCCCCCGTTAATTCAGGCTCCAAATGATATCATCAGCACATCGGTTAAGCCGCGCATTACTCGTCTGTGTTTGTGTGTTTGGGCTGAGTTCCAGTCATGCGGTGCTGCGCTTTGTTGGGTCACCTCAGAACAATGGCTGCTGGCACGCTACCATCTACCTCTGTCACCAGAGAGCGTTCTCAGCGCTTTCTGGGCTTTGCTACCAGCCACCGACTGGACAACAACCTTCTGGCGGTGGCGTCTTCACCTCCTTGAGTTCGTTCAGTGGAATAAAAAAAACACACAAACACTCAAGCTTGTGCATTTATTGCATGGGGGGAGGGCGAGGATGTAGGGGCGAATGCGGGAAGGAGACCGGCTAATAGTCCGCAACGCGCCTCATGGAGCCCACGGTAGGATGAAGGGCCCCCCAATCGGCGTGCCGCCTGTATTCGCCCTTCTCCAGCAGGTACTGGCGCCCCCTGTAGTTTGGCTGCTCGTAGAAGACCCAGATGCCGTCTTGGACGTGAGCCGAGTGAACGTCCCGGTATCGCCAGCGGTCCTGCAGGTTCGGCTGGTCGTCGCTGAACTCCATCATCTGGCCGTCAAAGTCCGGACGCTCGTAGATGCGAATCCTGTGCCTGCTTGGGGGCTGGACCACAGACAGGAAGTACAGTAGTGAGCATGAATACGACTTCTCGTTTTAGTAGTAAGCAAGTAAGCATCCATCCATCCATCCATCCATTTTATACCGCTTGTCCCTTTTAGGGTCGCCGGGAGCCTATCTCAGCTGCATTCGGGTGGAAGGCGTTATACACCCTGGACAAGTCGCCATCTCATCACAGGGCCAACACAGATAGACAGACAACATTCACGCTCACGTTCACACACTAGGGCTAATTTAGTGTTGCCAATCAACCTATCCCCAGGTGCATGTCTTTGGAGGTGGGAGGAAGTCGGAGTAGCCGGAGGGAACCCACGCAGTCATGGGGAGAACATGCAAACTCCACACAGAAAGATCCCGAGCCCGGGATTGAACTCAGGACTACTCAGGACCTTCGTATTGTGAGGCACATGCAGCATGCACTAACCCCTGTTTCACCGTGCTACACACCGTGCTTTTCCCTTTTAGGGTCGCGGGGGGTGCTGGAGTCTATCTCAGCTGCATTCTGGCAGAAGGCGGCGTACACCCTGGACAAGTCGCCACCTCATCGCAGGGCCAACACAGATAGACAGACAACATTCACACTCACATTCACACACTAGGGCCAATTTAGTGTTGCCAGATACGGTGTAATAAAATTAATTATCAGCATATTGAAACAACTAAGACCGTCACTGTAAATATGCACCATGGTTTCATAGCATTTACAGTGGGGCAAAAAAGTATTTAGTCAGCCACCGATTGTGCAAGTTCTCCCACTTAAAATGATGACAGAGGTCTGTAATTTTCATCATAGGTACACTTCAACTGTGAGAGACAGAATGTGAAAAAAATTCCATGAATTCACATTGTAGTAATTTTAAATAATTTATTTGTAAGTTATGGTGGAAAATAAGTATTTGGTCAACCATTCAAAGCTCTCACTGATGGAAGGAGGTTTTGGCTCAAAATCTCACGATACATGGCCCCATTCATTCTTTCCTTAACACGGCTCGGTCGTCCTGTCCCGTTAGCAGAAAAACAGCCCCAAAGCATGATGTTTCCACCTCCTTGCTTCACAGTAGGTGTGGTGTTCTTGGGAAGCAACTCAGTATTCTTCTTCCTCCAAACACGATGAGTTGAGTTTATACCAAAAAGTTCTATTTTGGTTTCATCTGACCACATGACATTCTCCCAAACCTCTGCTGTATCATCCATGTATCCATTTTGGTATAAACTCAACTTGTCGTATTTGGAGGAAGAATACTGAGTTGCATCCCAAAAACACCATACCTAACTGTCGTTCCTATTTAGTACGTGCCGGAGAACCAGAGTCGTCTACAGCAGACATTTAATTTTGTTCTGTTTATTTTGTCAGAGTTTCAGGAGCGGTCTGCTGTTTTTTAGGGATCTTCAGCAAACACAAATTATACTCAAAGATCATCTTTATGACAGCCCTGAAGTGTTTTTAAGAAACTGCTGCGAATGATGAAAAAGAGAGGACCTAAAATAGAACCCTGAGGAACACCACTCGTAGCTAAAGAAGTTGACTGCATCTGAAGTAAACAACACTTTAGTTACATGAATCACATTACGACTGCCAACAAGGAGAGGTGCCTTGGACCCCAACTGGGTCAATACTCGGAGCAAAAAAGTTTTGGAGTATCCTCGGAGGTTTGGTGTCAGTCCCGGGCCGGATTGTTGAAAACCTCTCAAATGAGAAATATACAAATCCCATTTCCATATTAGTTAGGAAATTGTGTTAGATGTAAATATAAACGGAATACAATGATTTGCAAATCATTTTCAACCCATATTCAGTTGAATATGCTACAAAGAAAACATATTTGATGTTCGAACTGATAAACATTTTTAATTTTTTTTGCAAATAATCATTAACTTTAGAGTTTGATACGAGCAACACGTGACAAAGAAGTTGGGAAAGGTGGCAAAAAATACTGATAAAGCTGAGGAATGCTCATCAAACACTTATTTTGAACATCCCATAGGTGTGCAGGCTAATTGGGAACAGGTGGGTGCCATGATTTCGGTATAAAAACAGCTTCCCAAAAAATGCTCAGTCTTCCACAAGAAAGGTACACCCCTTTGTCCACAACTGCGTGAGCCAACAGTCAAACAGTTTAAGAACAATGTTTCTCAAAGTGCAATTGCAAGAAATTTAGGGATTTCAACATCTACGGTCCATAATATAATCAAAATGTTCAGAGAATCTGGAGAAATCACTCCACCTAAGCGACATCAATCTCTAAAGGATATCACCACGTGGGCACAGGAACACTTCAGAAAACCACTGTCACTAAATACAGTTTGTCGCTAAATCTGTAAGTGCATGTTAAAGCTCTACCATGTAAACCGAAAGCCATTTATCAACAACATCCAGAAACGCCGCCGGCTTCTTTGGGCCCGAGATCATCTAAGATGAACTGACGCAAAGTTGAAAAGTGTTCTGTGGTCTGACGAGTCCACATTTCAAATTGTTTTTGGAAATATCCGACATCGTGTCATCCGGACCAAAGGGGAAGCGAATCATCCAGACTGTTATCGACGCAAAGTTCTAAAGCCAGTATCTGTGATGGCATGGGGGTGCATTAGTGCCCAAGGCATGGGTAACTCACACATCTAAGAAGGCACCATTAATGCTGAAAGGTACATACAGGTTTTGGAACAACATATGCTGCCATCTAAGCGCCGTCTTTTTCATGGACGCTCCTGCTTATTTCAGCAAGACAATGCTTAGCCACGTTCAGCACGTGTTACAACAGCGTGGCTTCGTAAAAAAAGAGTGCGGGTACTTTCCTGGCCCGCCTGCAGCCCAGACCTGTCTCCCATCGAAAATGTGTGGCGTATTCTGAAGCGTAAAATAGGACAGCGGAGACTCGGACTGTTGAACGACTGAATCTCTACATAAAACAAGAATGGGAAAGAATTCCACTTTCAAAGCTTCAACAAATAGTTTCCTCAGTTCCCAAACGTTTATTGTGTGTTGTTAAAAGAAAAGGTGATGTAACACAGCGGTGAACATGCCCTTTCCCAACTACCCGTGCATGTGTTGCAGCCATGAAATTCTAAGTTATTATTTGCAAAAAAAAAAAATTAAAGTTTATGAGTTTGAACATCAAATATCTTGTCTTTGTAGTGCATTAAATTAAATATGGGCTGAAAAGGATCTGCAAATCATTGTATTCCGTTTATATTTGCATCTAACACAATTTCCCCAACTCATATGGAAACGGGGTTTATACCTTTAAAATGTCTGTCTGAGATCAAAGCAATAGGCCCCCAAGACTGAACCGTGGGGCCCAAGAGGGGGAAGAACTCACTGCACCTTTTTTTTCTGTCTTGTTGTTTTACAGGACTTACGTGTCTGATCAGGCGACAGGAGCGGAGGGTGTCGTTGAAGCCGTTCCAGCTCTGGTAGTTCGGGTACTCGCCCTGCACCAGCACATACTGGTAGCCCATGTACTGGGGTCTTTCGTAGAGGACCCAGGTGCCACCCTCCACCCGGATGGAGTTGCAGCGGCTCAAGTGGGAGCTGAGCTCGGGACTGTCACTGCTGCATTCAAAGTAGCGGCCCTGGTAGTTCTTGTCCTCATAGAAGAAAATCTGCAGGCGGGAAAGAACCCCGAGGGCTTTGAGTCAAAGTAAAACAGAACTATGAAATAGATTTACCTTCCCTGCGCGCTCCATCGTCACCTAGTGCTCCCTCTCGGTCCCATCAAATCCAAATCCTCCGTTTATATAAAGGCGGATGAAATGCAATGCCAGTGGAACGCTTGTCATGCAGATGAGCCGCCCATTAACGTCGGCACATTAGCTGATGCTGCAGTTGGCCTTTATACGCGTTGATACGGAAATTTCGAATGAAGGCTGTCTGACCGGGATTGGATTTGTTGCGTAAAAACAATGTTGTTGTTTGTTATTGTGTGAATGGACTCATACAACGCCTGGAAAAGATGATGGAATCACCGGATTTGGAGGTTAGGTCTTTCAGCTGTTTCATTTTGCAGGGAGAAAAAAAAAAGCAGATCACAGACATGAAAACTGGAGTCATTTCATATGGCATGGAAAGAAATCAAGAAAGTACATGGTGGTCATTTTTTAGATCAAGCAGTGTAAAAAAAAAAAATAGAATCTCTAAATTCTGAGGAAAAAAATATGGAATCATGAAAAACCTAAACACAAAAACCCATGAAAACTGGAGTCACTTCATATGGCATTGAAAGAAATCAAGAAAGTAAATAGTGGTAATTTTTTAGATCAAGCAGTGTAAAAAAAAAATAGAATCTCTAAATTCTGAGGAAAAAAAAATAGAATCAGGAAAAACCTAAACACAAAAACCACTGGTGTTCTCCCGATACCAATATTTTGGTTTCGGTACCAAAATTATTTCGATATATTGTACATAAAATAAATAAATAAATAAATGATAAATGGGTTGTACTTGTATAGCGCTTTTCTACCTTCAAGGTACTCAAAGCGCTTTGACGCTACTTCCACATTTACCCATTCACACACACATTCACACACTGATGGAGGGAGCTGCCATGCAAGGCGCTAACCAGCACCCATCGAAGCAAGGGTGAAGTGTCTTGCTCAGGACACAACGGACGTGACGAGGTTGGTTCTAGGTGGGATTTGAACCAGTGACCCTCGGGTTGCGCACGGCCACTCTCCCACTGCGACACGCCGTCCCTGAAAAAACACACATATACTCACACACACACACACACACACACACACACACACACACACACACACACACACACACACACGCACACACACACACACACACACACACGCACACACACACACGCACAAACACACACACACACAAACACACACACACCGTTATTCATACATACAAACGTACATACTGTACATAGGTACCTACGCTCCCACATACATACACAAATACAGTACATACCTAGTAGAGATGCGCGGATAGGCAATTATATCATCCGCATCCGCATCACCAAAGTCGTCATCCACCCGCCATCCACCCGCCGTCCACCCGAACCAACATTTTATCAGGACCGTACCCGCCCGCTGAAATACATCAGAGGTTGTCTGCCTTTACCACTCAAAGAGCTATTTAAACCTGTTTCACAGAGTAATGATGACAATCGGAGCCGCTAACGTTCCCGGGACTATCCAATAACGTTCATCCTGATTACAAGAATATTGGCGTGCTGTGAAGCCATTGCCTTAGACACCTTCAACAACATGTACGAACCGATTGTTGTTCCGGCAACATGTTGTGTTCAGCTGCCGCAATTACACGTTCAAGATTGAAAGGCATACTGGGTGACACAGAGTACACTGATGGTTGTGATATAAACAATTTTAACACTTACTAATATGCGCCACGCTGTGAAGCCACACCCAACAAGATTGACAAACACATTTCGGGAGAACATCCTCAGAGTAACACAACATAAACGCAACACAACAAATACCCATAATCCTTTGTATCCGTGACACAATGAATATATTTTACACTCCCGCGCCCCTAACCCCTCCCACCTATAGCACGCCCTAATACTTATTATCTGGGTGACTACCGGCAGTCATTTAGGAGAATAATAGCGTCTTAAATGGCTCTTTGAATGGCAAAGGATACCGACCACAGAACCATGTATATCAAATATTTCCGGATGGTTCAACCGCCACCCGCCCGAATCTAATTAAAATCAATTTTTTCGTCATGTCAACCGCCCGACCCGCGGTTTATCCGCGAACTCCGCGGATGAGACCGCAAACCGCGCATCTCTAATACCTACATATTCCAAGTTCGTCCATCTACACGCACATTCACGGTACTAACATACACATACTGTACATATACATTCACTGTACAAACATTCATATACACATTCTGTTCGTATACAAGTACATATACATACATACACTCATGCACATAATCACGTTTTATCAAACATATATCAACGTTGTTGCCCTAGGGTAAACTGGGTAACACATAGCTTACTGACAAAGCTTAACCTATTGTTACTATAACAATCTACAAGATTAATATAGGTTGCCTCTCTCTCTTCCCCTCCATCTTTTGGTAATCCTTTTTATTTATTTATTTATTTTTATCTTTCTAGTTATTATGTATATGTATTGTTGCATTTGAACAACTGTATTGTTGATAATAGAGGTAAAATATTGGTCCATCCATCCATTTTCTACCGCGTATTCCCTTTCGGGGTCGCGGGGGGCGCTGGCACCTATCTCAGCTACAATCGGGCGGAAAGCGGGGTACACCCTGGACAAGTCACCACCTCATTGCAGGGCCAACACAGATAGACAGACAACATTCACACTCACATTCACACACTAGGGCCAATTTAGTGTTGCCAATCAACCTATCCCCAGGTGCATGTCTTTGGAAGTGGGAGGAAGCCGGAGTACCCGGAGGGAACCCACGCATTCACGGGGAGAACATGCAAACTCCACACAGAAAGATCCCGAGCCTGGATTTGAACCCAGGACTGCAGGAACTTCGTATTGTGAGGCAGACACACTAACCCCTCTTCCACCGTGAAGCCAAAATTTTGGTATTGTTCATAATCAATAGCGCTTTTTCTATTGATATTTGTATTGCTCCAGTTGTAGTGTAAAAATGCTCATTGTCATTTCTATGTTATTATTTATTTCATTAACTGCTTATTTGCTATCACTTTTACGATCATATTTGTTCATCCAATCCAATCCAATCCAATCCACTTTATTTATATAGCACATTTAAACAACAATAACGTTTCCAAAGTGCTGCACAGCCATGTTAAAAACAATATTAAAACAACAATATTATGCTCCACCAATGACTGAATAAAAAAAAATTAAAATAAATATAAAACCAATAAAAAAAAAACAATAAAAAAAAAACAACAATAAAAAAAAACAGTATAAAAACAAATATGTCATACATATCGTATGTGCTGGTGTTCTATTGTTGTTGTTGTTTTTGTTGCGTTTGCTGTTGTTGTTTTTGTCTCTCTGTCTAATCCCCCTCTTATCCCCACAATTTCCCCCTCTGTCTTCCTTTTTTTCTCTTTCTATCCTCTCCTGCTCTGGGCCGGCTGCAACAAATGATAATATAAATACATTTAATAAAGTCAAATTTAAATAAGGCAACAAGAGAAGTATCTTACACTTCTCTTTTGTAAAGTAAATCTGAACAGTCGATATGGGCATTTACATCAACTATATGATTTGCCTGATATATATATATATATATATATATATATATATATATATATATATATATATATATATATATATATATATATATATATATATATATATATCCATCCATCCATTTTCTACCGCTTATTCCCTTTGGGGTCGTGGGGGGCGCTGGCGCCTATCTCAGCTACAATCGGGCGGAAGGCGGGGTACACCCTGGACAAGTCGCCACCTCATCGCAGGGCCAACACAGATAGACAGACAACATTCACACTCACATTCACACACTAGGGCCAATTTTAGTGTTGCCAATCAACCTATCCCCAGGTGCATGTTTTTGGAAGTGGGAGGAAGCCGGAGTACCCGGAGGGAACCCACGCATTCACGGGGAGAACATGCAAACTCCACACAGAAAGATCCCGAGCCTGGATTTGAACCCAGGACTGCAGGAACTTCGTATTGTGAGGCAGACGCACTAACCCCTCTTCCACCGTGAAGCCTATATATATATATATATATATATATATATATATATATATATATATATATATATATATATATATATATATATATATATATTTAGATACCTTTCGGTACCCTTTTAAATATAGGAGACCACAAAAAGTTGCATTATTGGCTTTTTTTCAACAAAACATCTTAGGGTACATTAAACATGTTTCTTATTGCAAGTTTGTCCTTAGTGAACATACAAGACAACTTGTCTTTTATTAGTAAGTAAACCAACAAAGGTTCCTAATTTAGCTGCTGACATATGCAGTAACACATTGTGTCATTTATCATTCTGTTATTTTGTCAAAATTGTTAAAGGCCTACTGAAACCCACTACTACCGACCACGCAGTCTGACAGTTTATATATCAATGATGAAATATTAACATTGCAACACATGCCAATACGGCCATTTTAGTTTACTAAATTACAATTTTAAATTTCCCACGGAGTTTCTTGTTGAAAACGTCGCAGAATGGTGACGTTATTGGTTGAGCGGACACATTAGTACAGCACCACTTACGGCTAAAAGTCGTCTCTTTCCATCGCATAATTACACAGTATTTTGGACATCTGTGTTGCTGAATCTTTTGCAATTTGTTATATTAATAATGAGAGACTATAAACAAGAATGCTGTTGGTGGAAAGCGATGGATTGCAGCTGCCTTTAGCAACCGAAACACAGCCGGTGTTTCTTTGTTTGTTTTGAATCTTCAGCGAACCTGTTTCTCTACCACATGACAACCAGCAAGTTTTTGGATGAGAAAATTGTGATATTAAGTCGTCTCTTACCGAAGACATGTGCGGATTTAACATCCGCCTGCAGCAGCTGTCATCTTGGCTCCTCCATTGGCTTCTCTCAGAGACACTGGCGGTCACCGCAGCCCTCCGACTTTCAGGTATGACTTTATAATCTCACTAAAACACGATTAACACAATAAGCAGATAAGGGATTTTCCAGAATTATCCTAGTAAATGTGTCTAATAACATCTGAATCGCTCCCACTGCCCTCGCCTTTTTTTTCCTCTAGTGCTTCACTCTAACTTTCCTCATCCACGAATCGTTCATCCTCGCTCAAATTAATGGGGAAATTGTCGCTTTCTCGGTCCGAATTGCTCTTGCTGCTGGTGGCTATGATTGTAAACATACAACCCGTGACGTCACGCGCACATTGTCTGCTACTTCCGGTAAGGCTTTTTTATTAGCGACCAAAAGTTGCGAACTTTATTGTCGATGTTCTCTACTAAATCCTTTCAGCAAAAATATGGCAATATCGCGAAATGATCAAGTATGACACATAGAATGGACCTGCTATCCCCGTTTAAATAAGAAAATCGAATTTCAGTAGGCCTTTAAACATATGTTTCTTATTGCAAGTTTGTCCTTAGTGAACATACAAGACAACTTGTCTTTTATTAGTAAGTAAACCAACAAAGGCTCCTAATTTAGCTGCTGACATATGCGGTAACACATTGTGTCATTTATCATTCTATTATTTTGTCAAAATTGCTAAGGACAAGTGGTAAAAAAATAATTATTATTCTACTTGTTCATTTACTGTTAATATCTGCTTACCTTCTAGCTACACTTCTGTTAAATTGTAATAATCACTTATTCTTCTGTTGTTTGGATGCTTTACATTAGTTTTGGATGATACCACACATTTGGGTACCAATCCGATACCAAGTAGTTACAGGATCATACATTGGTCATTTTCAAAGTCCTCATGTGTCCTGGGACGTATATCCTGAGTTTATAAACATAATATACATTTTAAAAAAATGAAAGAAGATGTTGTGATGCCAAAAAATATCAACGTAATCATACTAGTTGTCATGTCTTAGTGATCATGTTTAGTTTTGGCTATGTTCTGTTTGGTTTTTGGACTCTTTTTAGTTCCTGCTTTTTCACTCCCTTGTCTCGTTTCCATGGTTACCCATTAGTGTTACCTGTTCCAAGTTTGAACTCACGCACCTGTTTCCAATCACCCTCGATCACCCTCTATCACCTTCTCCAAACCCATGCTATCCATGCCAATAATCGATGCCCCTTGTCTCCTTCCAAGTAAGTTTTTTCGTTATTCATGCCATAGTGCAAGTTTTTTGTGTTTATGACCATAGTTTTGCCTTAGTGCAAGTTTTGTTTTCATAGTCAAGTTTTTGTACCTCCTCTGAGGGCGCCTTTTGTTTATACCCTTTGTATTTGTGATATTTTTGAGTTAATATTAAATTATCTCCTTACCTTCATGCCATGTCCGTTCCAATCGTTTTACACCGCAGGAAAACAAACCCCACCGTGGTCCACGTCATGACAGTAGTATCGACTAGATACGCTACTCTATTTGGTATCATTACACCGAGTACATTACACGGACTGGTACTTTTAAGAAGCGGTATAGTACCGAATATGATTCATTAGTATCGCGGTACTATACCAATACCGGTATAGCGTACAACCCTAACTACAACAAACCATTAGTACTTAGTTGCATAACCCCTGGATTTTAAAACCGCTTGCAATCTCTGAACTTAACGAGTGACAACAATACTCTTGATCGATCTTGCTCCAACGTTTGCAGGCTTGAGTCTTGTCTTTCAACGCTTTCTTCAATTTCCACCACACATTTTCCGTTGGACTATTTGCAGGCCATGACATTGACCTTATGTGTCTTTCTTTAAGGAGAGTTTTCACAGATTTTGCTCCATTGAAAGATGCGTTATCTTGAAAAATTGTGACGCTTTGCTGGCATTGTGGTGAGGTTTTGTTCTCTCGTGGGTACAGCGGAATGGAACACAGCGTTAAGGTAAGAATGGTAATTTATTTAACTATAAAAACAGACTAGGAACAGAAAGACTTGCACAAAGGCACTAAGACAAAAAAAAAAACAGAAAGCGCTAGCATGTAAGCTAGGCACATAAACAAGGCAGTAATAGCGTGGAAGCTAACAAGTATCAAACAGTCTTTTACCACAATGCGGGAAGAGCGACGTCACCTGTTGCATGGAAGCAAATGTTGAGAATCCGAGACCGAATGGCAAACAAAGGCAGTCTTAAATAGGGACAGAAATCAGGAGGCAGGTGTGCGTCGAAAAACAAGGCCGGTGACACAAATGCGTTGCTATGACAACAGAAACAAAACAGAAAGTGCCACCAGGAGCTAAGGACGTCGAATAATAAACAGGCTGTGATAACAAAACAGAAAACCGAACCCAAACCAGAACATGACACGATCCAAATAGCGGATCATGACAAAAATGATGTCAGCACCCCCAAACATCATTTTCACTGATGGAATGAGAACAGTATCCGAAATGTCAAAGTCAACTTGTGCATTTATTGACCATGTAATGACAGCCATCTTCCCAGTCTCATTAGCTGACATGCTGCCTCATATCAACAATGACTGTGGGAATGTGCATGTTTTCTTCAGGGAGTCGTCTTCATAAATCTCATATGATTTTCATCCAATCAGCCATAGTCCACAATTGCTTTTCATTAGTCCACAGGAACCTTTTTGTTTTTCTCGTTATATAGATGGCTTTAGATTTCCTTTCGGTCATAGTTCGGTCATAGACGGGTGACTCCAGTTTGGCAATCAGGACACACCTGCTCCTGGTTGTCAATCAGGATGCGTTATATGTCCTCTGGACAGGGCTGGATCAGTGTTTTGCTTTTAACCGTCATGCAGCATATGCTTGTTGTACGTATTTTGCATTTTCGTCTACTTCCCTTCTTCACTATATTTTGTTGTGAAATACTTTTTACCTGCACTTCGTCTGTCATCTCTGCATCCTGGTGTCAAGACCTATAAAACCGTAACGTAGCAAAATCATGTTTAATCACAGAGTATTAGTTGCGTGCATAAATTAAATTAACTTAAAATAAGAGCCCAATTTCCATCCATCCATCCATCTTCTTCCGCCTATCCGAGGTTGGTTCGCGGGGGCAGCAGCCTAAGCAGGGAAGCCCAGACTATCCTCTCCCCAGCCAGCTCTACCTGGGGGATCCCGAGGCGTTCCCAGGCCAGCCAGGAGACATAGTCTTACCAACGTGTCCTGGGTCTTCCCCGTGTCCTGATATCCTGAATAGATTCCCGAACCAGCTCATCTGGCTCCTCTTGATGTGGAGGAGCAGGGGCTTTACTTTGAGTTCCTCCCGGATGGCAGAGCTTCTCACCCTATCTCTAAGGGAGAGCTCCGCCACCCGGCGGAGGAAACTCATTTCGGCCGTGATCTTGTCCTTTCGGTCATGACCCAAAGTTCATAACCATAGGTGAGGATGGGAATGTAGATCGACCGGTAAATTGAGAGATTTGCCTTCCGAATCAGCTCCTTCTTCACTACAACGAATCGATACAGCGTCCGCATTACTGAAGACGCCGCACCAATCCGAATGTCAATCTCACGATCCACTCTTCCCTTACTAGTGAACAAGACTCCGAGGTACTTGAACTCCTCCACTTGGGGCAGGTCTCCTCCCCAACCCGGAGATTGCACTCCACCCTTTTCCGGTGCTGGAGGTGCTGATTCTTATCCTGGTCGCTTCACACTCGGCTGCGAACCGATCCAGTGAGAGCTGAAGATCCTGGCCGGATGAAACCATCAGGACCACATCATCTGCAAAAAGCAGAGACCTAATCCTGCGGCCACCAAACCGGATCCCCTGAACGCCTTGACTGCGCCTAGAAATTCTGTCCATAAAAGTTATGAACAGAGTGGGTGACAAAGGACAGCCTTGGCAGAGTCCAACCCTCACTGGAAACGTGTCCGACTTACTGCCGGCAATGCGGACCAAGCTCTGACACTGATCGTACAGGGAGCGGACCGCCACAATCAGACAATTTATGAACACAAATTCAATTGTATTGTCAGATCATTGAACGAAAGAACATTTTTAAAATGGTTGACTTGAATGGGCCACAATCATTTGATCAAAACTTAGTAAAAGTTGAATTTAAAGTTCTGTCTGGGTGTATTTTGAAGCAAAATTTACCAGAGGGCGCACCACTCGGAGTCTCCTCATTCATCTTTGCACGGACATAATAATTGACCCGATTGTGTTGTCTTTCAGGTAACCATCAACCACCAGGGCAAAGGAATGAATTGTGGGATTAATCTGTGTGTTTACATGATAAATGCAACATTCTCAATGTTACATCACTTGAGTCATCCTGTTATTTTTGACTGTCCTATTTTATGTATTTATTATTTAGTCACACACACACACACAAACACACACAAATAATATACAATCTAAAGCAAAAAACATGTGGGAAAGGCCTAAGATCTTGTAAAGCCCCCACAACTCTCAAGACATCATAATTATGACACCGGCAAAAATAGACAAGTCAAATCCAATACATATTATTTTATCATAGTTAATTCGATACCAGTTTGCCCTTCAATAGTTTTTTCAAGACAATAAAATGCAGTTGTGGACAGTGTCTTGTTGAGCAAGTATTTTTATATAGCCCTGTTTTATTTTTATTTCATTCACTCTATATTTAAATAGAACTATTTGATACAACATTAAATATAAAGGAGCAGAAATAAGTATTCGTAAAATATGTTGCCAATTCACACGAATAGTCGCTGTTCCTTAAGGCCATATTTCTATTTCATAACGTACAACAAAACAATACACACAAACATCAGCTTACTCAAAGTCATATCACCATGAAAAAAAAATTGATTGAAATGCATCGTTTTCAATTCCAATTGTTTATTTATTTCAGAAGATTATGTAAAACATTTGGTAAATCTATAGACAAATGTACATACAATAGATTAGAATCAATATTGTCAAAAGTGTTTTTTTTTAAAAAGAGGAGAAAGTAATAATTTTGAATTAAGAAGATTTTGTAAAGGCGTGATTGACAAGTAGCACCACAAATAGTATTGCAATACATTATATGTGGAAAAAATAAAACATAACATAATGTTAACATACAAGAACGATAAATAAGATAACAAACTTTGCTTAAAATACTATAATATATATATATATATGTATATATATATATATATATATATATAGTATGTATGTGTGGGAAAAATCCCAAGACTACTTAATCTCTACAGAACTGTTTCATGAGGGGTTCCCTCAATCATCAGGAGATTTTAATGGAAGCATTCACATACAATGGTTCATATAGGGCACAGAGTGGGTGGGTACAGGCAGGCGTAGGGGCGTGGTGATTGGCTCATGTGTTACCTAGGAGGTGTTTCCGTCTGTGACGGCACGCTGATATGATTTCACTGCGCTTGTTGAGGGATGACAGGTCTGGATGCTATATAATAAACAGTTTCTCTTTTAAGCATAGGTTGCATCTTTTATTACCACTGTTGTAAGGTGTGCTGGATGCAAGAATTTGCCATGTTATAGAATATTCAACATTATTGTCATTGAGGTTCCAAATGTACTTGCTGAGTTCTGTAGAATTCCGCAGGGTCTGAAATTCCTACAATGTGAGTTCCTTGATTTTTTTTTCACATTCTCTCTCTCACAGTAGAAGTGTACCTATGATAAAAATTACAGACCTCTGTCATCATTTTAAGTGGGAGAACTTGCACAATCGGTGGCTGACTAAATACTTAATTGCCCTACTGTATATCGATGTCATTTGTATTGTGCGTCGTCCGTATCGCGCGGACAAATGAGAGGAAACAGTTATAGTTTGCAGGAGTTTATTTATGCATTTATTGACGCATTGAGAGCGGGAACTAGAACTCTGTGATCCTGCGGAAGGAGCCTATGCCGGGAGAGGAGGCCCCCCAGTCGGCGTGCTGCCGGTACTCGCCCTGCTCCAGGAGGTACTGGTGCCCCCTGTAGTTCGGGAGGTCGTAGAACACCCAGGCGCCGTCGGTTACCACGCAGGAGTAGGCCTCGCGCACCTTGTAGGCGTCGTACAGCGAGGGGCAGTCGTCGGCGCACTCCACCATCTGGCCCCCGAAGTTGGACCTCTCGTACAGCCTCAGCTTCCAGGCGCTGCCGTAAACCTGCAAGCCAAAGGCGACATGAGGAAGGTGTCAGGTATGCGTGTACAGTCGATGGCCTGTTTGAGAGTGTCACAACATTGTTGTTTACGGCCGAAGAACTTTTTTACGGTAAACCAAAACGTGAATGCTGTTGTTGTGTGTCATTAAGGAAGCCAAGAAAAAACGCCTACAATAAACCCACATAAGAAACCAAGAACTCGCCGTTGATCATTCTACAAAAGGTACGCCACTTAATTAAATATTCAAACACAGTGTTACCGTTCAAATGTTGTGTAATGTTACAGTGGCCAAAAATAATAAATAGTCAGCCACTGATTGGGCAATTTCTCCCACTTAAAATGATGACAGAGGTCTGTAATTTTCATCATCGGTACACTTCAACTGTGAGAGACAGAATGTGAAAAAAAAAAAATCCCGGAATTCACATTGTAGGATTTCTAAAGAATTTCATTGTAAACTATGGTGGAAATTATGTTTGGTCAACCATTCAAAGCTGTCTTTAGCACCGATACATAGCCGGTGTTTCTTTGTTTGTTGTGAAGCTTTAACACAGAGCGGTCAAGCGAACATGTTTCTCTACGTCAACCAGCAAGTTTTTGGATGGGAATATTGTGATATTAAATTGGCTCTTACCGGAGACTTGAGTGGATTATGCGACTTCCTGTAGCTGTCAAAAAGTCAGCTGTGATCTTGGCTCCGGCTTCTCTCAGAGACACTGGCGTTCACCGCAGCCCTCCGATATTCAGGTATAACTTTATAATCTCACTACAACACTATTAACACAATAAGCAGATATGGGATTTTCGAGAATTATCCTACTAAATGTGTCTAATAACATCTGAATCGCTCACACTGCCGTCGCCTTTTTTTTTTTCTGTTCTTCACTCTAACTTTCCTCATCCACGAATCTTTCATCCTCGCTCAAATTAATGGGGAAATTGTCGTTTTCTCGGTCCGAATAGCTGTTTTTGTTGGAGGCTCCCATTAAAAACAATGTGAATACGTGAGGAGCCATCAACATGTGACGTCATCGTCTGCGACTTCCGGTAGAGGCAAGGCTTTTCTCTTAGCACCGAAAGTTGCCAACTTTATCGTGGATGTTCTCTACTAAATCCTTTCAGCATAAATATGGCAATATCGCGAAATGATCAAGTATGACACATAGAATGGACCTGCTATCCCCGTTTAAATAAGAAAATGTAATTTCAGTAGGCCTTTAACTTCAACTTTAACTCAATAAAACCTCTGCATGGTTTTGAATGAATACCTCGGCCTACTACGCTACCGTACTTTGACTCCACGGTTCCTTACGTTCTTGATAGCGCGGCAGGATTTGATGCTGTCGCTGAAGGCCATCCACTGCTGGTTGTCGGCGTACTCCCCCGGGCAGAGGATGTACTGGAAGCCCTTGTAGTTGGGCCTCTCGTAAAGCACCCACACCCCGCTCTCCACCCGGATGGAGCTGCAGCGGGTGAAGTAGGTGTGCAGGTCGGCGCAGTCACTGCTGCAGTTGTAGCAGCGCCCCTGGAATTTCTTCTCCTCGTAGAACGTGATCTTCGCGGCAAAAAGGAGAAATTAAATAATGCAGATTTTTTTTAATTCATATTTATATACATATATATAAATATCTCACCTTCCCCATCTTGATGCCCAGCAAGTCTCAGTCCTAGCTGCAGCCCCCATCAAAGTATTTATCGATAAACAAAATGTGCAGAGCGAGGCAAGCCTTTGATACCCAGATGAGGTGGATTTGCATATCAGCAAAGCGGGGCCGCTTGATTGGCTTTTGTTCCGCTGCGATCAAACACATGAGGGGCAGGGGCAGTGGTTTCCCCCCCGATGGTGCGTCCCACATCACTCCAGTGGGTTCTGGTGACACTTTTACAGCATACAAATGTGCAGCCGGCCTGGATTTATTGTGGACGGAGGCAAAAGTGCCTCAAATAATGTGAGGACTGATTATTAGGGGGTGTCAACATTTTTTATTATTGTTTGGATTAATTGTTATTTGTAACGATTTTTAATGGATAAAAAAATAATAATCAAAAGTCAATGGTTGCCCTATTTGTATTTGCCTTTTTTAGATTTTCTGGTAGAATTTTAGTAAACAAAATATAGAAATGTATCAGAGTTGTTTATCTATTTTATGGAGGAATGTTCATATCAATCGATCAATGTTTATTTATAAAACCCTTAATCACAAGTTTCTCAAATGGCTGCACAAGCCACAACGACATCCTCGGCTGAAATCCCACATTAGCGCAAGAATGGGATACAATGAGAAACCTTGGAGGGGACCGCAGATGTGGGGACCACCCCCGGTGCAATCATACTTGTCAACCCTCCCGGATTTTCCGGGAGACTCACGAAATTCAGCGCCTCTCCCGAAAACCTCCCAAAAGAAATTTTCTCCCGAAAATCTCCCGAAATTCAGCCGGAGCTGGAGGCCACGCCTCCCCCAGCTCCATGCGGACATGAGTGGGGACAGCCTGTTTTCACGTCCGCTTTCCCACTATATAAACAGCTTGCCTGCCCAATCACGTTACAACATCTACGGATTTTAATAAAAAACTGCACACGCAAGGAGACGAAGCAGAAGAACGAGCCATGGCGACGCCGTCTGCAATAGAGTGATCTATGTTGTCTGTTGCCATCTCCTGGTGAATGTTGGCTATAGCGTTATGGCCGGGGTTGCTTTTATATTGGCCAATACGCAAATGGCAGAACAAAGGTTACTCAAATAGTGAAAGGTAAGTGTAGTTGTTTTTTTTAGTAACCAGCAAGCACAGTACAGTTAGTAGAACAACTTTGTTTTTATTACTGTGTATTTGATAGGTGCCGTCTGAAATTCAACTATTTATTTTATTTATATGTATAATAAAATAAATATATATAGCTAGAATTCACTGAAAGTCAAATATTTCATATATATATATATATATATATATATATATATATATATATATATATATATATATATATATACATATATACAGTATGGGGTGGGGCGGAGGCGTGGTTGGGGCGGGGGCGTGGTTAAGAGAGGAGGAGTATATTTACAGCCATATATTATATATATATATATATATGTATATATATATGTTTATGTATATATACATATATATATACATATATATATATATATATATATATGAAATACACAAGTTGGTGAATTGGCTGTAAATATACTCCTCCTCTCTTAACCACGTCCCCCGCCCCAACCACGCCTCCGCCCCACCCCCTACCTCCTGAAATTGTAGGTCTCAAGGTTGGCAAGTATGGGTGCAATGGATGTAGAGTGGATCTAGTTAATAGTGTGAGAGTCCAGTCCATATTGGGGCCGGCAGGGGATCATCTCGAGTGGAGACGAGTCTGCAGTGCAGAGATGTCCCCAGTAGTCTACCCCGGGTCCTGACTTTGAACAGCTAGCGCTTAATCTGTGGTCTCCCAATAGCCCCTCCACGCCGGAAAGGGGGGCAGAGCAGAAAAGAGACGGCAGATCAACTGGTCTAAAAGGGGGGTTTATTAAAAGGCTAGCGTATACAAATGAGTTTTAAGATGGGACTTAAAGGCCTACTGAAATGAGATTTTCTTATTTAAACGGGGATAACAGGTCCATTCTATGTGTCATACTTGATCATTTCGCGATATTGCCATTTTTTTGCTGAAATGATTTAGTAGAGAACATCGACGATAAAGTTTGCAACTTTTGGTCCTGATAAAAAAGCCTTGCCGGTACCGGATGTAGCAGTCGATATGTGCGTGACGTCACTGGTTGTAGAGCTCCTCACATCTGAACATTGTTTACAATCATGGCCACCAACAGCGAGAGCGATTCGGACCGAGAAAGCGACGAGTTCCCCATTAATTTGAGCGAGGATGAAAGATTTGTGGATGAGGAAAGTGAGAGTGAAGGACTAGAGAAAAAAAAAGACAATTTTATTAGGATAATTCTGGAAAATCCCTTATCTGCTTATTGTGTTACTAGTGTTTTAGTGAGATTATATGGTCGTACCTGTACAACCTGAATGTCGGCCCCGCACCTTTCTTCAGCACCAGTCGACAGGTGGTGGCGATGCCCATCTCTGCGCTTCGCAAGGGACCCTCTTCGAAACACGATCTTTCGAAATGATCGCTGTATAATACACTGTACTTTGTGTGCGTGGTCCAATCCAACCGTGTTCGCTTGACCGCTCTGTTCCATAGTAAAGCTTCATCGTCATCTTTCGGGAATGTAAACAATGAGACACCGGCTGTGTTTGTTTTGCTAAAGGCGGCCGCAATACACGGGTTCCCACCTACAGCTTTCTTCTTTGATGTCTCCATTATTCTTTGAACAAATTGCAAAAAATTCAGTAACACAGTTGTCCAGAATACTGTGGAATTATGCGATGAAAACAGACGACTTTTAGCTGGGAACGATGCTGGAACAAAATGTTGCCTACAATGCGTGACAACACGCACACGCGTCATCATACCGCGACATTTCAGCAGGATACTTCAGCGCAAAATTTAAATTTGCAATTTAGTAAACTAAAAAGGCCGTATTGGCATGTGTTGCAATGTTAATATTTCATCATTGATATATAAACTATCAGACTGCGTGGTCGGTAGTAGTGGGTTTCAGTAGGCCTTGAAATGCTCCTACTAATGTTGTTAGTTATAGAACTGGCACCCAATGTTATTAAAAAATGTATAGATTTTAAATTGAAAATCATTTTGAATCAAAAATCGATTCTGAATCGAATCGTTACCCCCCAGGAATCGAATCGAATCGAATGGTGTGGTGCCCAAATGTTCACTACCCTAGTGGTTATAGTCGTGATACATTAATAAGAAAGCACTGACATCTGAGCAATGTACAGGTTTTTCTTTGCAATTTGTAGGGATGAGACTTGGACAAAATCTCACGGTTCCATTCTGATTCTTGGGGTGACGATTTGATTCAGAATTCCATCCATCCATCCATTTTCTACCGCTTATTCTCTTTGGAGTTGTGGGGGGCGCTGGAGCCTATCTCAGCTACAATCGGGCGGAAGACGGGGTACACCCTGGACAAGTCGCCACCTCATCGCACTCGATTCAGAATTGTTTCTCGATTCAATTTGATTCTCACATGAATTATTTTGGTATAAAATTCGAATATAACCTTTACTAAAGAGGTCACAGCTTACAAAAGCTCCGCTGAGCTGTTGACATATGATAGAAACATGTAACAAAAAGGACGGACATTGCATTAAAAAATACGGATTATTTCAAAATTAATTTAAGAAAATGCTGTTATTATTATGTATCCATCCAGCCATCCATTTTCTACCACTTGTCCCTTTCGAGGTTGCGGAGTTGCCAGAGCCTATCCCAGTTATAGATATTTTTAAAACATGGATCGATAAATAAATAAGAATCCCCTTTTGGATGTGAATAGATGATTTTTTTTGTGCCCAATTTTATAAGAAAAAAAGTCGACACATTTCGAGAAAAAGACTGTATTAGTTAATGTATTTATTTATATATTTTTTGTTTGTAATTGTTTTTTAATCTTCATTATTTACTTCATGTTATTACAGTATGTCTGTATATACATATCTATTTTATTTTTTAATTAATCTTTGCCAAAGGGGGCGCATTTCAATTTCTTACACACACTTGTTATTTCATATGTTGACCAGAGGGGGAGCCCTTATAAAACCGACACTGTGAGACTTGCGTGGCATAGCGATGCCGGACATGTTCTTCCAGGGATGCGTCGGACAAGAACGCAGCGTAAGGTAAGAAATAAGTATTTATTAAACGAATAAAACAGGCTAGAACAAAAATACTGGTGCTAGGCAGAAAAGGCAAACAAATAGCGCTAGCATGGGAGCTAGGGAAATAAACAGACACACTAACACTTGGCACAAAGGCACAAAAATGGAAAACCAAACAATTAGCACGAGAGCTAGGAATAAACAAAAACGCAGCGCGAGAGGTAGGGATTACAAACATGGAAAACAAGTCGTCATCTATTGCGTGAAAGCAAATGAGGAACCGAGGCAGAAGAACGAAAAGGGGCAGGCTTAAAAAAGGCAGTAATCAGTAGAAACAGGTGTGCGTAGAAAGCAAGGGGCAGGTGAACTAATAAGCTCAGAATAATAAGACAGAACAAAACAGGAATTAAGGACGTCAAACAACAGTGTGAGATACCAAAATGGAACAAAATCAAGAATATGGAATGATCCGGTCATCGGATCATAACGGACACATTCCATTTGAAAAGTCCCTCCCTTTTGGGACTGCCCTAATTTTGATAGATTTCACCACCAGGGGTGCAAATGAGACATTCTCTATTAGACGCAACAATTTTCCTTATTGGGACCATGATTTATGTCCTAACTTGTTCACCGGTCCTCATATGGAAGGTACTTTTCCTTGTTGATGTCTCCAAAAGTGTAGAAACACACACACACACACACACACACACACACACACACACACACTAAGACTAGACTACTTTGTTACACTAAATATTTCAATAAATGAGACGATATACAAAAATCTGATTTACAGATTTCTTGTTTTTACAAAAAAACCTTTGCTGTGATTGGACATAATTTTTTTTGTGTTACTTCATCATATATCATTTGTCCGTACAGAGTTTTTTTGCGTGTTAGATTTGAAATATTTTAATGTTCACTTCTTTCACAGGTGTACTACTGGCAGTTGTTAGGCAATAGTCCAAAGCCCAACAGGACATAAAATTCAAAATATTTTGAACTAATTTGAATTTTTTACTTATTTTGCTTAAATCCCTCAATCAACTGCAGCCCCAAACCAAAATACCAAACATGTATTGATTATAAAACCTGTGACATTATCTGGTATCTCATAGAGATTTGTTCTCTCGTGACGCAAACCGACCTTTACGGACAACAATAAAAGGTAGGAACATGTTTAATTACCAAAACTCAGACAACAGAATGCTTTTCCACTTTGCATCAGTCCATCTTAGATAATCTCGGGCCCAACGAAGGCGGCGGCATTCCTGGGTGTTGTTGATAAATGGCTTTCGCTTTGCATCGTAGAGTTTTAACTTGCACTTACAGATGTAGCGACCAACTGTAGTTACTGAAAGTGGTTTTATGAAGTGTTGCTGAGCCCATGTGGTGATATCCTTTACACACGGATGTCAGTTTTTGATGCAGTACCGCCTGAGGGATCAAAGGTCCGTAATATCATCGCTTACGTGCAGTGATTTCTCCAGATTCTCTGAACCTTTTGATGATTTTACAGACCGTAGATGGTAAAATCCCTAAATTCCTTGCAATAGCTCGTTGAGAATTGTTGTCCTAAAACTGTTCGACAATTTGCTTACAAAGTGAAGACCCTCGCCCCATCCTTGTTTGTGAATTACTTAGCATTTCATGGAAGCTGCTTTTATACCCAATCATGGCACCCACCTGTTCCCAATTAGCCTGCACACCTGTGGGATGTTCCAAATAAGTGTTTGATGAGCATTCCTCAATTTAATTAGTGTTTATTGCCACCTTTCCCAACTTCTTTGTCACGTGTTGCTGGCATCAAATTCTAAAGTTAATGATTATTTGCAAACAAAAAAGTTTATCTGTTTTAACATCAAATATGTTGTCTTTGTAGCATATTCGACTGAATATGGGTTGAGCGAGATCAGGTGCGTGGCTCGCACACCGGGAAACAATCAACATATCTCCTCACACTGTATAAAAGGGGAGAAGGAGGAGAGATTGGGGCAGAAGAAGTTGGAGAGTCTGCGGCACATGCAGCGCAAGAGCGACAGAGAGAAGAAGGCGACGACGAAAGCGACCGAAGAGTGAGCAGCAAAAAAGGTGCTGAAAAGCAACCCGGCAAGAGACAGGTTTATTTGAAAAAATAAAAAGAGTCAAACCTGCTCAAAGCAATGTCCTTCCTGAGTGGTCCATGGAACCCGAGCGACAGGGAAAGTCGTCCACGACATGCTTGATATTTTTGATCAGGACTAACAAAAAAAGTAAATAATAAAAAAAAGATGTAAAATGTTTTCACACCCTTTTATGGGCTTTTATGTTTGGTCCTAAAGCTCATTTAAATCAAATGTCCCCTTTGTAAAAAAAATAAAATAAAATAAATACAATAAAAGAAGAAACGGAGGTCAGTAGTCCCAATTTCATATTGCTTTATTCAACAATTGTCCTGGGCGCTAACAGGAGTCCATGATGCGCCGGATGGAGCTCAATCTCGCCACGTTGCTGGCGCCCATCTCGCGGAGGTTGCGGTGCTCGCCGGGCTTCAGGTACAGCATGCGTCCTCGGAAGTTGGGCTGCTCGAACATCAGCCAGTGGCCCTCCATCACGTTGCAGGACTGGCAGTCGGACATGCGCAGGCGGTCCACGTTGTCGCAGTCGTCGGTCAGCTCGTGCATCTGGCCTCCGAAGTTCTCCTTTTCGTAGATCCTCACCCGGAAGGGTCCCCTGTGCTGTGGACGGAGAGACACAACAACATGGGACAAAGAAAAAAAAAAAAATCTGAATTAAATATTTACACACGGTGTTACTGTTCAAACTGTGTGTAATGTTAAACTGGCACAAAAAATGAAATAAACTTGTTAAATAAAACCTAATTATTGAATACTTAGGCCTACCACGCTACTTTATTTTAATGTTGGTCATTATGGTGGCACTCTGAATTTTTTCTGAGCTGGTCCTTGTTGCAAGAAAACATTTCAATACATTAGTCAGTACTTTGACTCAAATTTAAAATGTTGATTTCATGAGAGGAAACCATGTTTCTACTGGTGCTTATATTTAAATTGTGCAACTTTTTTTTATCGTGTGTGACTAATATGTCAATATAAATCAAAGCCAGACATAATAATGACTAAAATCTAAAGCAGTGGTTCTGGCTTCCTATAGTGGTACGCTAAAGAACCCCTAACTTAAATATTCAAACACAGTGTTACTGTTCAAACTGTGTGTAAGGTTAAAGTGGCCCAAAAATTGAAATATATAAAAAAAAAAAAACCTAACTAAAGAATACTTGGGCCTACTACGCTACTCCATTCTAACGTTGGTCATTATGGTGGGACTTGGAGTTTTTTCTGAGGTGGACCTTGTTGAAAGAAATCCCCTAATTAAGTATTCGAACACAGTGTTACTGTTCAAACTGTGTGCAATGTTAAAGTGGACCAAAAATTAAATACACTTGTTAAATAAAATCGAATGAATAACTACTTAGGACTATCACGCTACTGTATTTTAATGTTGGTCATTATAGTGGCACTTGTAGTTTTTTCTGAGACAGTCGTTGTTGAAAGAAATTACCTTTTTTAAATATTTAAACACAGTGTTACTGTTCAAATTGTGTGTAATGTTAAAGTGGCTGAAAAAAATAATATACTTGTTAAATAAAACCTAATTATTGAATACTTAGGCCTACTACGCCACTTTATTTTAATGTTGGTCATTATGGTGGCACTTGGAGTTTTTTCTGATGTGGTCCTTGTTGAAAGAAATCACCTAAACACAGTGTTACTGTTCAAACTGTGTGCAGAGTTAAAGTGACCAAAAAATGAAATATACTTGTTGAATAAAACCTCATTAATGAATATTTGGCCTACCATAATACTGTATTTTAATATTGGTCATTATGGTGGTCCTTGTTGAAAGAAATCACGCAATTAAGTATTTGAACACAGTGTTACTGTTCAAACTGTGTGTAATGTTAAAGTGGAAAAAAAAATAATATAATTGTTAAATAAAACCTAATTAATGAATACTTAGCCCTACCACGCTACTGTATTTTAATGTTGGTCATTATGGTGGCGCTTGTTGAAAGAAATCACCCAATTAAGTATTTGAACACAGTGTTACTGTTCAAACTGTGTGTAATGTTAAAGTGGGCCAAAAAATGAAATATACTTGTTAAAAAAAACCTAATTAATGAATACTTAGGCCTACCACGCTACTGCATTTTAATGTTGGTCATTATGGCGGGACTTGGAGTTTATTCTGAGGTGGTCTTTGTTGAAAGAAAAATCACTTAATTAAATATTCAAACTTAAAAGTCGCCCCAAAAATTAAATACCCTTGTTAAATAAAACCTAAATAATGAACACTTAGGCCTACAATGCTACTATATTTTAGTGTTGGTCATTATGGTGGCAATTGGAGTTTTTTCCGAGGTGGTCCTTGTTAAAAAAAAATCACTTAATTAAATATTCAAACACAGTGTTACTGTTCAAACTGTGTGTAATGTTAAAGTGGCCATTAAATGAAATACACTTGTTGAATAAAACCTAATTAATGAATACTTAGGACTATCACGCTACTGTATTTTAATGTTGGTCATTATGGTGGCACTTGGATTTTTTTCTGAGGTGGTTCTTGTTGAAATAAATCCCTTGATTAAATACTCAAACACAGTGTTACTGTTCAAACTGTGTGTTATGTTAAAGTGGCCAAAAATTAAATATACTTGTTAAATAAAACCTCATTAATGAATACTTAGGCCTACCATGCTACTGTATTTTAATGTTGGTCATTATGGTGGCATTTGGAGTTTTTTTCTGAGGTGGTACCTGTTGAAAGAAATCACCCAATTAAGTATTCGAACACAGTGTTACTGTTCAAACTGTGTGTAATGTTAAAGTGGCCCAATAAATTTAATACACTTGTTAATTAAAACCTAATTAATGAATACATAGGCCTACCACGCTAATGTATTTTAATGTTGGTCATTAAGGTGGCACTTGGAGTTTTTTCTGAAGTGGTCCTTGTTAAAAGAAATCACTCAAACATTCAAACACAGTATTACTGTTCAAACTGTGTGTTATGTTAAAGTGGGCCCAAAAATAAAATATACTTGTTAAATAAAACCCCATTAATGAATAATCAGGCCGACCACGCTACTGTGTTTTAATGTTGGTCATTTTGGTGGCACATGGAGTTTTTTCTGAGGTGGTTCTTGTTGAAATAAACCCCTTGATTAAATATTCCACCACAGTGTTTCTGTTCAAACTGTGTGTAATGTTAGTGACCAAAAAAAATGAACTGTACTTGTTAAATAAAACCTCATTAATGAATACTTAGGCCTACCATGCTACTATATTTTAATATTGGTCGTGGAGGTTTTTTTTAGGTGTTTTTTGTTGAAAGAAATCACCTAATTAAATATTCACACACAGTGTTACTGTTCAAAATGTGTGTAAAGTTCAAGTGGCCAAAAAATGAAATACACTTGTTGAATAAAACCTAATTAATGAATACTTAGGCCTACCACGGTACTGTATTTTCACATTGGTCATTATGGTGGCACTTGGACTTTTTTCTGAAGTGGTTCTTGTTGAAATAAATCCCTTGATTAAACATTCAAACACAGTGTTACTGTTCAAACTGTGTGTTATGTTAAAGTGGCCAAAAATGAAATACACTTGTTAAATAAAACCTCATTAATGAATACCTATGCCTACCATGCTACTGTATTTTAATGTTAGGCATTATGGTGACAATTTGTGTTTTTTCCGAGGCAGTCCTTGTTGAAAGATGTTGGAGAGCGTTCACCTACCAGAGGAATCATACGGGAGGACCTGATGCAGTCGCTCATGTTGATCCCCATCAAACGCTGGCTGTCCGGGTACTCGCCCCTGCGCACCAGCACCTGGTGACCCTTGAAGTTGGGCTTCTCGTAGACCATGAAGAGGCCGCTCTCCACCCGGCAAGAGTTGCACCTGCTCAGGTAGGTGGTCAGCTCGGGGCAGTCGCTGCTGGTCTCGTAGGAGCGCCCCTGGAAGTTGCGGTCCTCGTAGAAGATGATCTGCGGGAGAACAACTGGAATGAACGCTGGGCCCTTGGCGCCGGCCGCGCCAACGCGCACTTGGCACTTACCCTCCCCATGGTCATGGTTTTTGTGAGATAACTGCAGATGCACGGCTTCGGCTTCAAGCCGGGGGTCCGTTTTATACATTACGCCGTCATAATGCCGGGAGTCAAAGCCCTGGAGTCATCACTATAGGCTGACACTGTACGTCAGAATGTACGCCTTTGTCACCGCTGGATGTTTTAATGCTGCAAAAAAAATCACCAGATCTACGTGGCGGGCGGACACAAAAGGCCTTAAACTAGCTGGAAGCACCTCCATTGAATACACCCGCAATTAATAAGCGGTCATCTGAGGAACGCGTTGCTTCGGTGATGACGTTGCACTGCTTCTCCTACATGCATTCAGCTTACAATAACGGCTATAGAGGTCTGCTGTAAAAAAAAAAAAGCAAAAGAATGCAGGCCTATGTGCACTTGTGATGAGTCAGGATGTTCACACAAAGGTGCGCAAGGGGGTCTGAGGCCGAGGGTCGGTATAAAAGGGGCCGGCTTGTTGGCAATGTTGCAAGAACTACAAGCATGACCATGGGCAGGGTAACACACCGGCATTGACTACTAACTGGATTGGCAAAAAAAAAAAAAAACGCTTCAAGTTTGTGTCTTTTCCGCAGATCGTTTTCTTCGAGGAGAAGAACTTCCAGGGCCGCACCTACGAGTGCAGCAGCGACTGCGCCGACGTCCACCAGCACCTGAACCGCTGCAACTCCTGCAGGGTGGAGAATGGCTGCTTCGTGCTCTACGACCGCTCCAACTTCATGGGCAACCAGGTCTTCCTGAAACGGGGCGAGTACTCCGACCTGATGCGCATCGGGAGCATCACGGGCTTGGGGGCGGTGATGCTGGACACGGTCCGCTCTTGCCGCCTGATCCCCATGGTAAGACCTTCTGGGTTTTTTTCCCCTATCTGAGGCGTGGCGCCGACCTGTACCTTTGTCGGGCCCTTGCAGCACAGGGGGCAGTTCCGGATGAAGATCTACGAGCAGGAGAACTTCACGGGTCAGACGCAGGAGCTGCTGGAGGACTGCGAGTCGCTGCAGGACCGCCTGTACATGTCCGACTGCCAGTCTTGCAACGTGATGGAGGGCCACTGGCTGCTGTTCGAGCAGCCCAACTTCAGAGGCCGCATGATCTACGTGAGGCCGGGAGAGCACAGGAGCCTGCGGGAGAGCGGCATGAGCAACATCATGAGGATCAGCTCCATCAAACGCATCATGGACGTGTGCTGATTACCGGTCATGTCATAAACTGTCAATCCAAATAAAGTCAACGAGAACAATCATTCTTTGTTTTTACTTCAGAGCAGTGGCTCTCACACTTTGGTCCACCAAGGACCACCTCAGAAAACACCATAACGACCTACATTAAAACGCAGTAGCGTAATAAGCCTCATTAAATATTCATTTAGCACAGGGGTGTCAAACTCCAATACAGAGTGGGCCAAAATTCTAAACTGAACAAAGCCGCGGGCCAAAGTGGAACAACTTAACCTTTTAATAGGGACCCAAACAAGTTTTGCATTGAATATTGAACAAGCAAGGCTTATATAACTTTATACTGACATACAAAATCGAGGTTTGTTGGTAGCGGGGGTGTATATTGTAGTGTCCCGGAAGAGTTAGTGCTGCAAGGGATTCTGGGTATTTGTTCTGTTGTGTTACAGTGCGGATGTTCTCCCGAAATGTGTTTGTCATTCTTGTTTGGTGTGGGTTCACAGTGTGGTGCATATTTGTAACAGTGTTAAAGTTGTTTATACGGCCACCCTCAGTGTGACCTGTATGGCTGTTAACCAAGTATGCGTTGCATTCACTTGTGCGTGTGTGTAGAATCCACATATATTACGTGAGTGGGCCGGCACGCTGATTGTATGGCGGAAAAGCGGACATGACAACAGGTTGTAGAGGACGCTAAAAGCAGTACCTTTAAGGCACGGCGCCGATATTGTTGTCCGAGTGGAAATCGGGAGCATTCGGGAGAATGGTTGCCCCGGGAGTCTCCTGGGAAAATTGTGAGGGTTGGCAAGTATTAGAATTAGCGATGTTAATTTAATATTATCCCAAGGGCCAAAGTAAATTACATGGCGGGCCAAATTTGGCCCGCGGGCCAGAGTTTGACACCCATGATTTAGTATAAAATAATAACACCATGAATTAATTAACGTAGACCCCGACTTAAACAAGTTCAAAAATGTATTTGGGTGTGTCACACCTATGGATCATGTTTTGTTTTGGTCATGTTCGATTCTGTTTTTTGGACACTTGTTTCCTGTTTTGTTTTTGTTTCCATAGTAACTCATTAGTTTCCACCTTGTCTTCTTGTCCTCAGCCCTCACAGCTGTTTGTAATTATCACGGTCACTATTTAAGCCATTCTGTTTCTTTCTTCGTCTAGGCAACATCATCTCCTTCACGCCCTCCATTATCTGCTTCATGCCTTGCTATCCAGTTCATTTTGTCCGCGTAAGTTTTTCTTATTCATGCCACAGTGCAAGTGTTTTTGTTTCATGTTTGTAGTTTGCAGCCTTTATCCTAGTCTTTTGTTTCATAGCCCAGTTTTTGTACTTCCGCCCTCGTGCGCGCTTTTGGTTTATTCCTGTTCTGAGTAAATAAATTAAATATGTACCAACCTTCACGCCGTTTCCACTCCATTCGCTTCGCACCTCGGGAAAACAACCCTCGTCCCAGTTCAAGCCTGACAGCAAGGTGATGTTGCCAGGACGAAGAAAGAAACAGAATGGCTTAAATAATAACTGTGATCATTACAAACTGGTGTGAGGGCTGAGGACCGGGGCGTGACATGGAGACAAGGTGGAAACTAATGAGTTACTATGGAAACAAAAACAAACCAGGAAGTGCAAAACAGGAAACAGGTGGCCAAAAAACAAAACCGAACATGACCAAAACAAAACATGGGTGTGACAGGGTGTTACCATTTATTGGTAAATTGTACGGAATATGTACTGCATTGACTAATAAAAGTTTCAATCAATCAATCAATCAATATTGATTTAATACAACCGTTATTTAACGCTTTAGCCACTGTCACGTTAAACATAGTTTGAACAAGTTACACTGTGTTTGAATATTTCTTTAGCCTAGGAAGCCAGAACCACTGCATTAGATATTAGTCATTATTATTGGTTGATTGATTGATTGAAACTTTTATTAGTAGATTGCACATTACAGTACATATTCCGTACAATTGACCACTAAACTGTAACACCCGAATAAGTTGTTCAACTTGTTTAAGTCGGGGTCCACATTAATCAATTCATGTCTGGCTTTGATTTAAATGGACATATTAGTCACACGCGATTAAAAAAAAAAGTTGCACATTTACAAGTGGAAACGGTTTCCACTCATAAAATCAACATTATAAATTTGAGTCAACGTATTGGAAAGTTGCACTACTTCTATGTCAGGCGTATTCATTTTCTTTCAATCCTCTGTCAAAAAAGTCTTTCCAGGTGAACATGTTTGTGTGCTGCCGAGAAGTGGCGCCGTCATCACTCTGTGTCGCGCGAGCGGAGCGCAGCTCACAGCGAGGGTCAACAATGGGGGATTGACGGCGAACAAAAGGAAGCGCACCGCTGATGTATGAATCGAGCGGCGTCGTGCTGACACAGATAACAGGAGAGCGGTGCATGGAGAGTGGAGAAGCGACTGACAGTGCCATTGTGTTTCTGGGGCAAAAGGGTCTGCAAACTACAGCCCATGGGCCATACACTGCCCACTGGGCTAGTTAATTCAGCCCGGATTACATTAGTATTACAAACTACAAATGTTTATGGGCCTGCTATCCGTGCCCTGGACCTCTGGCCGGGGGTCGCCGGAAGCTGCCTTGCTTATTAGATGGTGCCGAGCGTCTGAATACGAGAGTTTTAGGTGTAACTGTACAAAATGAGCCACAGAGTGAGCCTAAAATAGTAGCATGTTTACATTTAAAAAGATAACACTTAGCATGTGTGCTAATGATATCACAATAACAGTCAGCATGTTTCATTGACCAAGTAATATGACTTATGTGTATGGCTGCGGAAATAGAAAATAAATTGTAGATGAAAAAGGTTAGCAAGCTAAAGATAGCTTGGTAGCATGCTACCGTTTGCTGTCACGTTGGAACCGCATCGCGATGCGTGTTGAGTCACCCCAAGATGCACGAGGACCAAGACAGGCTGGAATTGCAGGTAGGAGCTTGGTTTAATGCAAAAATATAAAAGAACACAGGTACAAAGGACAAAAGAAAAGGCATGAGAAGCTAATGCTAACTAGCATCGAGTCCAGGAGTCAAAAATAGACGTGCCGAGCGCACGCGAAACTTAGCACAAGTATTGACATAAAGAAGATTCCAACGTGAGTGTCGCTGATAGCAAACAACGGATCAAGAAAGAACTGAGGTAGAAGGCAGGCTTAAATACTAAGGCAGAAATCAAAACCCAGGTGCGTGTCGAAAGCAGAGCAGGTGGAACAAATGTGAAATCATGGTAACAACAATAAAACAAGGAAGTGCACAACTCGGGATCGGAAGAGTCCAAAAATAATCAGGAAACACAAAAAGGACTCAAAAACCAAAACAATGTATGATCCGGGCGGCGGATCATAACAGTTTGCATTAAAAACAGGTAAAAAAAAGTCACATACCAAGTTATATGTGTTATATATATAGTTGCAAAACTATCTCAAAAGGTAAGCATGCTAAAGTTAGCATGTTAGCAAAGTTAAGGTGATCATGCTAACAGTTAGCTTGTGTCGCATACCAAGTTATATGGCTCTAAGGCAGAGGTCACCAACGCGGTGCCCGCGGGCTCCAGGTCGCCCGTAAGGACCAGATGAGTCGCCCGCTGGCCTGTTCTAAAAATAGCTCAAATAGCAGCACTTACCAGTGAGCTACCTCTATTTTTTTAATTTGATTTATTTACTAGCAAGCTGGTCTCGCTTTGCTCTACATTTTTAATTCTGAGAGAGACAAAACTCAAATAGAATTTGAAAATCCAAGAAAATATTTTAAAGACTTGGTCTTCACTTGTTTAAATAAATTCATTTATTTTTTTACTTTGCTTCTTATAACTTTCAGAAAGACAATTTTAGAGAAAAAAATACAACCTTAAAAATGATTTTAGGATTTTTAAACACATATACCTTTTAAATTCGTTCCTCTTCTTTCCTGACAATTTAAATCAATGTTCAAGTAAATTTATTTTTTTTATTGTAAAGAATAATCAATACATTTTAATTTAATTCTTCATTTTAGCTTCTGTTTTTTCGACAAAGAATATTTGTGGAATATTTCTTCAAACTTATTATGATTAAAATTCCAAAAAATTATTCTGGCAAATCTAGAAAATCTGCAGAATCAAATGTAAATCTTATTTCAAAGTCTTTTGAATTTCTTTTAAAATGTTGGTTCTGGAAAATCTAGACGAAATAATGATTTGTCTTTGTTAGAAATATAGCTTGGTCCAATTTGTTATATACTCTAACAAAATGCAGATTGGATTTTAACCTATTTAAAACATGTCATCAAAATTCTAAAATTAATCTTAATCAGGAAAAATGATGATGTTCCATAAATTATTTTTTAAATTTTTTCAAAAAGATTCGAATTAGGTAGTTTTTCTCTTCTTTTTTTCGTTCAAATTTTGAATTTTAAATAGTCGAAATTGAAGATAAACTGTTTCAAAATTTAATTTTAATTTTTTTCCTGTTTTCTCCTCTTTTAAACCTTTCAATTAAGTGTTTTTTTTAATCATTTATTCTCTACAAAAAACCTTCCGTAAAAGGAAAAAAAATGTACGACGGAATGACAGAGATACCATTTATATATATATATATATATATATATATATATATATATATATATATATATATATATATATATATATATTATTAAAGGTAAATTGAGCAAATTGGCTATTTCTGGCAATTTATTTAAGTGTGAATCAAACTGGTAGCCCTTCGCATAAATCAGTACCCAAGACTTAGCTCTTGGTTTCAAAAAGGTTGGTGACCCCTGCTCTAAGGTGTATGGCTGGCGAATTAAAGTAAAAAGTGTAAAAAATAGCTAAAAAAGTGTTAGCACTTTTAATGTTGGCATGCTAACGTTAGCATGCTAGCAGTTAACATGTGTCACATACCAAGTTATGTTCAGGGTTTATCGTTTATAGAAAGAAAAAATTCCATTCCGTTTTTTGTCCGTCATAACTTTTTTTAGCATTCAATCAGGCTTTATTGTGAGGTTTTGTATTAGTTTTTCTCAAAATATATATAGCGGCCCCTATACACGTTTTTGTCTCTCAATTTGGCCCCCGAGTCAAAATAATTGCCCAGGCCTGCTCTAGAGCCACGGGTTGCGATATAGCTCGGTTGTTAGAATGGCCGTGTCAGCAACTTCAGGGTTGCAGGTTCAATCCCCGCTTTCACCATCCTAGTCACTGCCGTTGTGTCCTTCGGCAAGACACTTTACCCACCTGCACCCAGTGCCACCCACACTGGTTTAAATGTAACTTAGATATCGGGTTTCACTATGTAAAGTGCTTTGAGTCAGAGAAAAGCGCTATATAATTCACTTCACTCTTGTAAAGTAAATGTGTTGCTGACCGCATCAACATACTTTTTGTGCACGCGATACTCTACAACTGTCCTCAATGCCTTGTCAGATAAGAAACGTTTCAGGGATTTCGAGTCATCTTGCACTCTTGATGTATTAAACGTGTTTACTAATAATATTGATGGATTTCTCCCCAAACAAATAAAAATACTGTCTCAAAGAGAGCAATATCGTATGTACACATCCACACTATTTGATGTTCACTGTACTAAAGTTCATATGGTGCAATTTAACATGGCACCAAACTTAAAACGTGCCAAATGTTTTGTATTTTTGTTGTTGTTCAACTAACACTCCATCCATCTGTTTTTAAATTTCAGAATGCATTGTATTCCTGCATGGAAAAAAAACGTTGCCCATGAATGGACAATTTAAATATAAAGTCTTTACATTTGTTTACAATCTACACCAGGGGTCACCAACCTTTTTGAAACCAAGAGCTACTTCTTGGGTACTGATTAATGCGAAGGGCTACCAGTTTGATACACACTTAAATAAATTGCCAGAAATAGCAAATTTGCTCAATTTACCTTTAATATATATATATATATATATATATATATATATATATATATATATATATATATATATATACATACATATAAATGGGTGTTTTTGTCTATCATTCCGTTGTACATTTTTTTTCCTTTTACGGGAGGTTTTTTGTAGAGGATAAATGATGAAAAACAAACACGATAATTGAACGGTTTAAAAGAGGAGAAAACACGAAAAAAATTTTAATACAATTTTTAAACATAGTTTATCTTCAGTTTCGACTCTTTAAAATTCAAAATTCAACCCCCCCCAAAATGGAGAAAAACTACCTAATTCGAATCTTTTTGAAAACAATTTGAAAAAATAATTTATGGAACATCATTAGTAATTTTTCCTGATTAAGATTCATTTTAGAATTTTGATGACATGTTTTAAATAGGCTAAAATCCAATCTGCATTTTGTTATAATATTTAACAAATTGGACCAAGCTATATTTCTAACAAAGACAAATCATTATTTCTTCTAGATTTTCCAGAACTAAAATTTTTTAAGAAATTCAAAAGCTTTTGAAATAAGATTTAAATTTGGGTCTACATATTTTTTAGATTTCCCAGAATATTTTTGGGGAATTTTAATCATAATAAGTTTGAAGAAATCTTTCACAAATATTCTTCGTCGAAAAAACAGAAGCTAAAATGAAGAATTAAATCAAAATTTATTTATTATTCTTTACAATAAAAACCAAAAAAATACTTGAACATTGATTTAAATTTTCAAGAAAGAAGAGTAAGGAATTTAAAAGATAAAAAGGTATATGTGTTTAAAAATCCTAAAATCATTTTTAAGGTTGTATTTATTTCTCTAAAATTGTCTTTATGAAAGTTATAAGAAGCAAAATAAAAATTAAAAAAAAGAATTTATTTAAACAAGTGAAGACCAAGTCTTTAAAATATTTTCTTGGATTTTCAAATTCTATTTGAGTTTTGTCTCTTAGAATTAAAAATGTCGAGCAAAGCGAGACCAGCTTGCTAGTAAATAAATACAATGTAAAAAATAGAGGCAGCTCACTGGTAAGTGCTGCTATTTGAGCTATTTTTAGAACAGGCCAGCTGGCGACTCATCTGGTCCTTCTGGGCACCGCGTTGGTGACCCCTGCTGTAGATAATCATCTCTGCTGTACAGATTTGATTTGTTTGTATTTGACTTTATTAAAAGTTTGGGTAGAACTTTATTAAACAAAATGAGTTTTATTTTAAGTACTATAGAAATGTATCAGAGCTGTTACATATTTATTGGAGGAATGTAGTTAATCATAGAACTAGCACCTAAAAATTATTGAGTTTAAATCCAGAATCGGTTCTGAATTGAATCCTTACCTCCAAAAACCGAGTTAAATCATCTGGTTCCCAAAGATAGTCAGCCCTAGAACCGAGCAAATAGGAGTGCTGGACAGAACCAAAACAAGGCATGACCTGTGTGACAAAATGTGCTAGCTTGATGCTAATTTACAGTATATTGGATATGCTATATACATGCTTTTCATCAGTATTAGCGAGTTTACATGATGAGCTCTACCCCCAAATTTGGTAATGTAAACAACAACTAAGATGCACGTTACAATTAAACAGATGGAGTAAGTACAACACTTGCAGTATCAACACTTTGTAGGACTTCACGTCCTAACTTCGACTTAATTGTTATGATCCGCTGCCCGGATCATAGTTTATTTATGTTTTCAGGTCACTTGTCTTCCTACCACCTTTTGAGTTTGTGTGTCTCAGTTGCCATGACGATTACATTCACCTGACTCTGGTCAATGTTCGGGACGCGCACCTGTTGCCTGAGCACTAATCAGAGGGCTATTTAGTCCATGCCCTGGCTTCCTAGTTTGTTTTACACAACAGATAACAATATTTGTTTCCTGCTATGTACCTACTAGCTCCCACGCTAGCTTTTTTTTTTTTACCTGTTAGCTCCCACACTAGCTCCTTTAATTTTTGCCTTAAAGGCCTACTGAAATGAGATGTTCTTATTCAAACGGGGATAGCAGGTCCATTCTATGTGTCATACTTGATCATTTCGCGATATTGCCATATTTTTGCTGAACGGATTTAGTAGAGAACATCCACGATAAAGTTCGCAACTTTTGGTCGCTAATAAAAAAGCCTTGCCTGTACCGGAAGTAGCAGATGATGTGTGCGTGACATCACGGGTTGTGGGGCTCCTCACATCCTCACATTGTTTATAATCATAGCCACCACCAGCAAGAGCGATTGGGACCGAGAAAGCGACGATTTCCCCATTAATTTGAGCGAGGATGAAAGATTTGTGGATGAGGAAAGTTAGAGTGAAGCACTAGAAAAAAAAGGCGACGGCAGTGGGAGCGATTCAGATGTAATAAGACACATTTAGCAGGATAATTCTGGGAAATCCCTTATCTGCTTATTGTGTTACTAGTATTTTAGTAAGATTATGAATTGAATTTAAATATTTATTTCAAACCTGCACAGTACAAATAAACAGTTTGTTTTTTTACATTTTGGCAGAGATATTAAAGCAAGGCTTGAAAAGGGGTTGGATGAAGCAGATGCTTATAATATTCCAACCCCTCTCACTCATTCCACATTTAACATAATCAATATAATACAAGTAAAATACTCACCAAACAAAAACAAGAAAAACTCCTGTACACTAACAAGACAAGACGAGACAAAACACACACAACGCTCCCATCGCTCTGTGCTGAGGGCATCACTCTCTTTCCTCCTCGTACTTCTTCAGTACTTCTTTTTTAAACTGGGTTTTAAATTGAACACATTTTTAAGTTGTCCCCTAAGTTGTTCCACTGAGTGACTCCACGCACTGAAATGCACATTGATTTTAAAGTTGTTCTAAATTTAGGTACATATAATTTGTCAATTCCTCTTAAACTGTAACTATGGTGATCATATCTATCATGGAACAGGTTCTGTATATTGGATGGTAGAGAGTTTTGGGATGCTCTAAACATAATTTGAGCAGTTCTAAAGTTGATCACATCGTTCAGTTTAAGTTGCTTTAAGTCCATAAATAGTGGATTTGAATGAAGTCATACCTGAAAGTCGGAGGGCTGCAGTGACCGCCAGTGTCTCTGAAGGAAGCCATATGGAGGAGCCAAGAAAGTCACAGCTGCCTTTTTGACAGCTGCTTAATATCACAATTTTCTCATTCAAAAACTTGCTAGTTGACATGTGGTAGAGAAACATGTTCGCTTGACCGTTCTGTTCCATATTAAATCTTCACAACAAACAAAGAAATACCGGCTGTGCTTTGGTTGCTAAAAACAGCTGCAATCCACCGCTTTCCACCAACAGCATTCTTCTTTGACGTCTCCATTATTAATTGAACAAATTGCAAAAGATTCAGCAACAATGTGTCCAAAATACTGTGTAATTATGCGATGAAAAGGCATGTGTTGCAATGTTAATATTTCATCATTGATATATAAACTATCAGACTTCGTGGTCGGTAGTAGTGGGTTTCAGTAGGCTTTTAAGTGCTATGAGCACGTTTTTCTTTGTTACCGTCTGATTTATTTCTAAATAAATAAATTGTTCCTACCTGCATGCTGTGTCCGAAGTCCGTTGCATCCTGGGAGAACAAAACCGGCATCACCATGCGTCCCGGTCGTCACCTTAATGGCAATGACTAGTCCGTGACCGCAGCGTTGACAAACTGAAATGAATACATACTTGCAAATAAGACTCAGAAGTTTAAGAACAACAAGATGGATAGCACAGCTGTCATTATCAAATCAGTGTGAAATGTCAAATTATAAAAAAAGATGGTATTGTTAAACAGATCAAGATTTATTACCACATGAACACACACAAAAGCACCAAAAAAATGGTACAGTTGAGTTCAATCGATTTGCAGGTATTGGGAATTGGTATTTTTTTTGTTTCAAATATTAAAGGTATACCCATAATAGTGCAAATAAAAAAGTGTAGTATGTAGCTTTTGTTTGAGTTGACATGCATGTACAGTACAGGTACACACCTTTTCCTCATTCAATGCGTTTTCTTTATTTTCACGACTATTTATTCCAGATTGTCACTGAAGGCAGCGCAACTATGAATGAACACATTTGGAGTTATGTACTTAAAGGGGAACATTATCACAATTTCAAAAGGGTTAAAAACAATAAAAATCAGTTCCCAGTGGCTTGTTGTATTTCTTGAAGTTTTTTTCAAAATTTTACCGGTTCCGGAATATCCCTAAAAAAAGCTTTCAAGTGCTTGATTTTCGCTATTTGCGATGCGACTATCCATTTCCCTGTGACGTCATACAGTGCTGCCAATGTAAACAAACAATGGCAGAAACCACAGCAAGATATAGTGACATTAGCTCAGATTCAGACTCGGATTTCAGCGGTTTAAGCGATTCAACAGATTACGCATGTATTGAAACGGATGGTTGGAGTATGCAAGTATTGAAGAAGAAACTGAAGCTATTGAGCGAATAGCTATTGACGCTATTCATAGCCATAGCATGGCCGAATAGTTACGTTAGCATCGCCTGTAAAATGTGCGGACCAAACGATCAGGACTTTCGTATCTCTTGACACTGGAGCAACTTAAATCCGTCGATTGGTAAGTGTTTGTTTCGCATTAAATGCGGGTGGAAGGAAACGTAATATAGTTGCAAATGCATCTGCAGGTTATCCATACATCTATTTGCCATGTCTGCTTTAGCACCGCCAGTAAATAGCATGTTAGCATCGATTAGCGTAGCATGTTAGCATCGATTAGCTGGCAGTCAACATCAACAAAACTCACCTTTGTGATTTCGTTGACTTTATCGTTGCAAATGCTTCTACAGGTTATCCATACATCTCTGTGCCATGTCTGCTTTAGCACCGCCGGCAAATAGCATGGTAGCATCGATTAGCATAGCATTTTAGCATCGATTAGCTGGCAGTCACACCGCAACCAAATATGTCTGATTAGCACATAAGTCAACATCAACAAAACTCACCTTTGTGATTTCGTTGACTTTATCGTTGCAAATGCATCTGCAGGTTATCCATACATCTCTGTGCCATGTCTGTCATCGCCGGTCAAATGTGGAGACACTTTGGTACATTCAATGGGGGTCTGGCGGCAGACACTTTCGCATCTTCGGGCCAGTGGTGCAACTTGAATCCCTCCATGTTAGTGTTGTTACACCCTCCGACAACACACCGACAAGGCATGATGTTTCCAAGGTTCCAAAAAATAATAGAAAAAACGGAAAATAACAGAGCTGAGACCCGGTGTTTGTAATGTGTTGAAAATGAAAATGGCGGCAGTATTACTTCGGAGACATCACGTTCTGACGTCATCGCCACATGAGCGATAAACAGAAAGGCGTTTAATTCGCCAAAATTCACCCATTTAGAGTTCGGAAATCGGTTAAAAAAATATATGGTCTTTTTTCTGCACCATCAAGGTATATATTGACGCTTACATAGGTCTGGTGATAATGTTCCCTTCTAACAAAAAACAGGTGAAATAACTAAAAACAGTTTCTTCAAAATAGCCACCCTTTGCTCTGATTACCTTTTTTTTTGCGCACTCTTGGCATTCTCTCGATGAGCTTTGAGATGGAGTCACCTGAAAGGGGTTTCACTTCACAGGTGTCTTAGTTGTGATGCCTTCAGTGACAATCGACAATGTAAACACCGTATTTCCTTGAATCGCCGCCGGGGCGCTAATTAATTTAAAACCTCTTCTCACTCCTGCGCTTACCAGAGGCATGCGGTAAAAGTAAGCATGCGCTAATTTTTTTTAAAACCTCTTCTCACTCCGGCACTTACCAAAGGCATGCAGTAAAAATTTGAGTGTGATGTAAGCTTGGACCTTAAATCCTACTGAATAGCTCTTGATCTTCTTCCCTTTATGCGATTTCAAATTACCGGTATTGAAATCAGCCTCCTCCATTTTGAAAATGATGACAGGGGACGTGTCACTCGTGACGTCACGAGTTTGACCAGGCGGTAATACTAAGCATGCTCTAAGTATTTTGCGAAGCGAATTTGACCCGGCAGTAATTCAAGGCAGGCACATACTATACGCCCTGCGGCAATTCAAGGAAATACGGTAGTCATGAAAATAAAGAAAACGCATTGAAATGAGGTGTGTCCAAACTTTTGGCTTGTACTGGTGGTATATTATTTTGTTATCGTTATACCATCTCGGGATGGTGTCCTGCTGGCCCCACCATGGACTGGACTCTCACTATTATGTCAGATCCACTATAGACTGGACTTTCACAATATTATGTTAGACCCACTCGACGTCCATAGCATCCGGCCTCCCCTAGGGGGTTCTCCCACATCTGCGATCCTCTCCAAGATTTCTCATAGTCATCCACATTGACGTCCCACTGGGTTGTGAGTTTTTCCTTGCCCTTTTGTGGTCTCTGAACCGAAGATGTGGTTGTGGCTTGTGCAGCCCTTTGAGGGACTTGTGATTTAGGGCTATATAAATAAACATTGATTGATTGTACTTGTAATGCAAAAAGGCTCAACTGTATTTTTATCTGCTGTTCTTTTTGTCATCGTTTGTTACAAAGAATTCCACCTAATTGTTGTACATTTATGTAAAAACCCACCATACGCACCAGACATCAACATTCCCTACTAAGTAAAATAAAGTATGTAATGTGTACGTTGAGGTATAAGGTCAGTGCTTTGCTGACAGGAAAACAAAACCAAATCTACAGCCTCACAAAACCGAAAAAATATGCATTGTTGGAGAAAAAGTGCTGACCGTTGGGCTCATTGTTCTGTCCTACAAAGCCTCGGGTCATTTGCGGGTTATAAAGGCCAGAAGCGCCTGCAAGCAGCGTGACCAGGGTTAGTTAACACAATGGGCAAGGTGAGACCACATGTCCCGTCCCTGTGGGTCACCCACCAGTCAATGCAGTCTGGAACCTCATTCTGGACTCCACCCTAACTCTCCCCGACTTCTCTGCCTCTAGATCGTCTTTTACGAGGACAGAAACTTCCAGGGTCGCGCCTACGAGTGCAGCAGCGAATTCCCAGACCTGCATTCGCACTTCAGTCGCTGCAACTCCATCAGGGTGGACAGCGGGGAATGGATGGTCTACGAGAAGCCGGACTTTTCCGGGTACCAGTACTTCCTGAGGAAAGGCGATTATCCGGACTACCAGCGCTGGATGGGATTTAACGACTGCGTGCGGTCCTGCCGCATGATCCCTAAGGTAGATCTCGTGATCTGTCTTGTCTTCATCCCTCACTAGTCCTAACACTTGACCTCCTTCCTCAGCTTCAAGGTTCTCACAGACTTGTCATCTTTGAGCGCCCTGAGTTCAGAGGCCAGACAATGGAGCTAAGCGACGACTGCCCTTCTCTGTATGAACGCTTCCGTCTTAATGACGTCCACTCCTGTAACACGATTGAGGGTCACTGGATCCTCTTCGAACATCCCCAATACAGAGGTCGCCAGTATCTGGTGCGCCCTGGGAAATACGGGCTTTTTAACCAATGGGGGAGCTTGAGTCCAAGGGTGGGTTCTATCAAAAGGATCACTTTGTAAGAAAAAACGTCTTCACATGACTGTTAATAAACGCCCTCAAAACCGACCTATGAGTGTTTTTGTTTGTGCTGAAACAAAAAGAAAAACACACCCTTTATTAAGCCAAGCATCTTTATTGTGAACAGAGAGAGAGGAAGAAGGTCCTAGATGGAGTCAACGATCCGCCTGAGGGAGCCGATCCTGGGACTGGCGCCGCCCCAGTCGCTGAATCTGCGGTATTCGCCGGGTCTCAGGTAGTAGGTCCGGCCTTTGTAGTTGGGCTGCTCGTACAGCAGCCAGTGGCCATCGACCACGTTGCACGAGTTAATGTCAGACATACGCAGGCGGTCCTGGACGTTCGGGCAGTCTTCGCTCACCTCCTGCATTTGGCCGCTCATGTCCGGCCGCTCGTACAAGCGGATTTTGAAGGAGCCGCGGTGCTGGAGAAGAAAAAAAACTCTTTCAATACTCGGCAGCCAAGGGAGCGAGCGAAAAATATGTTTTTGGGCACAACGAAAAAACTTGAACCCAATGTGATGAAAATATTGCGGAGGGTGTTGAATGTGCTCAGAAATTTCATATATTCCCATTTAGATGAAAACTGTCTCATATTCCTCGCAATGAGACAGGGTTTGGGAGGCAAACTTTTCGCCAGTTCCAGGTCCTAAATGGATGTCAGAGTCCCAACTTGACAGATTATATCAGCAGCCACCTTATGTCCGGGTGAGATGCATGATTTATGATCTACAATAAGGTTACAGGGAGTAAGGAAGCGAGAAAGCAGCTGATCAGTGTATAGGGACTAGTAGTGATTACGGTGCCGTTATAGTTTATCTGTTAGTGCTTATAATAACATTATCACTAACACTTGGTCAATATTCAAATCACGAAAAGTAACTGGAGAATTGTTGGCGCTTTTTGAATGTTTTTTTATTGGATTTTATGGGCGAAATAGTGGGAGCTCCCGTTGGCTTTACGTTAATTTAATATTTAGGATGCATGGTAAAAAATCCATCCATCGTCATGTCTTTCATAACGATAAGCAAAAATTCCTTAAAGAGCGCAATTCCCCTTTAAGAGAGCACCGCTTGTTGGTTTAATGTGCAAAGTTGAATCCCAGCAGGCACAAGACGTTAAAACAATGTTGAGAACCTGTTGGATCAGTTCCTAACTAACTCAAACACAACATTGGAACAACATGCTTTTTGACGACGTTCAATCGATGTTGGGTTCCGACGTTGATTTGACCATTGAAATGTTGGGTCATTTCGCAATCAATATTCTACAACACAAAATACAACGTTGAAACAACATGCTGTCTGGCAACGTTGATTTGACCATTTAAATCCGGTCATATATCAACCAACCACGTGGATTCAACGTTAGACATCTCGATTTACAGATGCAACTATTTGTCTACGTTGTTTCGAAAGGACGTGTACCTAGAATCAACGTTGTATCAATGTCTTGTGCCTAGGGGGAAAGCATAGTTGCTTAGAGAGCAGTGACTTTCTATAATGTTTAGATTGAGGAAAGTTGTTTCTTAATTGGGAAAGAAGGTAATGTCTCGATTTCATGTTAGTATTTAAACTATCAAGCTGGCGCCAGTCACACCATGACTCAATCAAAGTGCAGTCATCAATCACTAGTTTTACCACGGTCGTTATTGAAGCAATTCATCGCCGGATCCCTACGACCCAACTTCTGCTCAGACTCCCGCTACACTTACCACCGGAATCATGCGGCACGAGCGGATGCAGTCGTTAATGCCGATCATACGCTGGTTGTCCGAGTACTCTCCTCTGCGTAGGAAGTACTGGTGGCCCAGGTAGTGGGGCCTTTCGTACACCATGAAGCAGCCGCTCTCCACCCGGATGGAGTTGCAGCGGTTGAAGTAGGGGTGCAGGTTGGCGCAGTCGCTCATGCACTCATGGTGCCGACCTTGGAAGTTTCTGTCCTCATAGAAAATGATCTGCAAAATGTCGGACATGCACAGCTCACACATGTTCAACGGTTGGGTTCGCAAGCGCGTACTGAACTTACCTTTCCCATTGTTCTCTTGGTGGGGCCCGACTGATGCTCAGTGGGAGCTCTTGGTTTGTGTTGTCCTTTTATATTAACTAGCTGTATGATGGCACAGCACAATGTATTGTTATACAAATCGGTTTTATCACCCAAGTGTGATGGTCACTTTATTGTTGTGCCGTTCTGACATGTTCATCACTATTGATCAAAACAGCAGAGTGCGGGGCAGCGCTCCCAGTATCAGCAAAACAACAGCGGCCTTTATGCCCTGCCTTTTCATTCACAAAGATGCTGCTAGAGAACGTGAAAAAGACCTCTATCGTCCGTTATGCTAATAAAGTATTTTTAATCCACTTAGCAGGTTAAGCCACTAACGTAAACATATTTTCTTTTTGATAACATGTTAGATAGTAGATATTTGTCACTGATTCTGTTCATAACTTTTATGGACATCATTTCTAGGCTCAGTCAAGGCGCTGAGGGGATCCGGTTTGGTGGCTACAGGATTAGGTCTCTGCTTTTTGCAGATGATGTGGTCCTGACGGCTTCATCTGGCCAGGATCTTCAGCTCTCACCGGATCCGTTCGCAGCCGAGTGTGAAGCAACTGGGATGAGAACCAGCACCTCCAAGTCCGAGTCCATGGTTCTCGCCCGGAAAAGGGTGGAGTACCATCTCCGGATTGGGGAGGAGACCCTGCCCCAAGTGGAGGAGTTCAAGTACCTAGGAGTCTTGTTCACGAGTGAGGGAAGAGTGGATCGTGAGATTGACAGGCGGATCGGTGCGGCGTCTTCAGTAATGCGGACGCTGTATCGATCCGTTGTGGTGAAGAAAGAGCTGAGCCGGAAGGAAAAGCTCTCAATTTACCGGTCGATCTACGTCCCCATCCTCACCTATGGTCATGAGCTTTGGGTTATGACCGAAAGGACAAGATCACGGGTACAAGCGGCCGAAATGAGTTGGTCACGGGGCTCTCCCTTAGAGATAGGGTGAGAAGCTCTGCCATCCGGGAGGAGCTCAAAGTAAAGCCGCTGCTCCTCCACATCAAGAGGAGCCAGATGAAGTGGTTCGGGAAACTGGTCAGGATGCCACCCGAACACCTCCCTACGGAGGTGTTTCGGGCACGCCCGCCCGGTAGGAGGACACGTTGGGAAGACAATGTCTCCCAGCTGGCCTGGGAATGCCTCAGGGTTCCCCGGGAAGAGCTGGACGAAGTGGCTGGGGAGAGGAAAGTCTGGGCTTTCCTGCTTAGGCTGCTGCCCCCACGATCCGACCTCGGATAAGCGGAAGAAAATGGATGGATGGATGAACATGTTAGATACTATTGTTTGTCTCTGGCCTTACCACCTTCTCCTGGCCTGAAGGGCGGCGTGGGTGTGTGAAAAGATCAAGGAAGACGCAGGTAATGATCGTTGAACAAAGCTTATTTTATTGACAAGCGGGCACCACAACAGGTCCAGCAATATGTATACTTTCGGGGAGAATCTGTCCTTATGGTATTGGTCTTTCCCGGGAAGCCAGGCAACCAGTTCTTATAGACCGTTATGATGTCATCTCAGTTCGTTAGGTTCATGGTCCAGAAGTTGGCTCCATCATGACCATGCAACATACTTGCCAACCTTGAGACCTCCGATTTCGGGAGTTGGGGGTGGGGGTTGGGGGGCGTGGTTTAGAGGGGAGGGCTGAGTATATCCGTTCGGTCACCATGTTCAATGGAGAAGTCTGTTCTACAAAATTTACAGGCAAGATACCCCTTCCCCCCTTCGAACTTTCCTGGATAAACTGAAATTCTTGTTTCCATTAGTTTTAGAACTTGCAAGCGTATTTCTTCATTTTGCTCGTCGACGGTGTAATATATTGGGTTGGAGTCAATAACCAGGCGACGTGATGAAGTTACGTCTCTTTACTGTGGGCTTCAGAACAGACTCCCTAATGCATGTTCCTTGACTGCACTTAAATGTAGAATATATGTAGAATATATTTATATTATTTATATATTTCATATTATATATATATATATATATATATATATATATATATATATATATATATATATATATATATATATATATATATATTATATATTATATTATATTATTTATTATTATCATTGTTTATTGTGAGTGAACTGTGGTGCTGAATTTCCCCCAGGGATAAATAAAGTAAATTCTATTCTATTCTATGTACAGTAGATGGCAGTATTGTCCTGTTTAAGAGGGTCACAACATTGCTGAGTCAGGTTCGCATGGAGCTGGAGGGGGCGTGGTACCTCAAACTTTGGGTTTAGGCCATAATTAACCGTTGGCGTATCTAAACTTGATACCTGGGGACCTGGTTCTATTCCTGCATACCAACGACAGATTTATGGGTGATCTCTCGTGGGATATATGTTATCATACACGGGCATGTCCTGCTTAATTGCCACACTTCACCAGTCCACAATCTTCAACCACTGTTTACCAGAACTGGCTGTTTGCTTGCTCCCACGAATGTATAGACCTACACAATCTGGAAAAAAAACATGTTTTTACCCTAGTGATGTCAATTTAATTAAATTGGGTTTAGATCCATCTATCGGTTACAGAAAATGCCTAACAATAATTATTCCTGAAGAAGAAGGCCGATGGGTCCAAACAAAGTTTTACGATCATGCAGACATACAAAGGGGTGGCCCTGCTCACATGGTAGAAGCTTGATGGTTACTGGTATGAATCCAGCTTCTGCCGTCCTAATTAATGCGATTATGTCCTTGGGCAGGACACCTTATCCAATTTGCACGTAAATGAATGTTTGGTGGTTGTCATATTGGCAGCCACGTTTCCGTCGGTACACCCCAGGGCAGTTGTGGCTACAAAATGTAGCTTACCACCATAGAGTGTGAATGTGAAGTGAATGAATGATGGGTTCTCAGTATGGATGTATGTCGTTAGGATTTTATTGATACGATACCCTTATCGATACCGGTATTTATCGGTACTCCTATTGGTAATATACGTATTTGGTGTGAATAAAGATTTTTAAAAATGCATGTGTTGGAATAATTGTATCTAAGTTATCACAAAACTTTGTGTTGCCATGAGTTCCCGGCGAGAAGACAAAAGCTGTCTTTGATCCTACCAAGAAGAAGGCTTGTAAAACTCCACTGTGTAGGATGGGAAGCAACATGAAGGTGTTATGTTTCTTTGATGTATTGTAATCCACAGACAGATATTGTATTGACCAGAGAGCTACAATGTGGAGAGGAAGCAGGACCAGCCCAAGCTCCATGGATCTTTTCTTTGAACTGTTTTAAGACCTTGTTGAATGTCCAATAGGAAGGTAATACTTTACAAAGTGAACTCTGTTTATTTACAACTCACTGGTACAGCTCTTAGTGGTACTGGTTGATATTACAGCATGCTATAAAGAAAAAGAACCGGCTTGCTCATGCGCAGTACATAACAACAAATACGGCGGCTGCCAAGGTAAAATAACTACCAAGTGAGCATTACGTGAATACTCTACAGACCTTTTCCTTGAACTGTTGGTAATCAAAGGCGATGGCTGTTTACGACCCCTCCCTTAGAAACAGCTGTTGCCATGTAAGCAGGGAAAGTCCAAATAAAAGAGACGTACAATCTTACATCAGAGCGTGCCCAAATAAAAGAGACGACGTACAATCTTACATCAGAGCGTGGTGAGACACTGTACAAGGCTACATGTCTAGACGTCTCTCCTCAATTGAGCCAAATTTAATTCTGTTTCAGTTCAATTCCTTGCTTCTTGTCTTGTTTAATATATGTTATCAGTGTTTGAACCTGACAGCATGATTTCCACTTTTTCTCTCATTGATATCATCCTAGTCATATTTTGGCCAGAATTGTTATTGTCCGTTTCGTCCGACTCAATTAAGAACCGGTACCTAAAACATTATTTTACAAAAATAATGTTGTGTTTTGTCATTTCCCTTCCTTATCACCTCTTAGTTTGCTTCCTAGCCCCCCTGAGGTAAAGAGGATTTTGTGTTGGACTTTTTGCTGTACTCAGTGCGCCCTGGCCTTTTTCCCTGCCGACCTCTGAGGAACCTGTTTTTGTTTGTTCGTTCACGGTGTGCACTTCTGCCCCATCACCTTTTGTTACACTTTTTGGACTAATTAAATATTCCCCCTTTTTAGTAATTCTACCTTGCCTCCCGTCTCTGCACCCTGGGGTCACCTCCTTGATCAGGTCTTAACAAATAAAACAGATTGCCTGAGATAGGTCAGTACACATTTTGACTTGTTTTAATGTGTTTTAACCAGATTTAAAGTTGAAAACACTCAGGCATGTTGTTCATTTTGAGAGTTTTAAGTACTTACCTGTGGTGCACTACTGCGACCACCCTGGTGCTACCTGAGTTTTATTCATTAAAATATATTTTTACTTGCACGTCGCCTAACATCCCTGCATCCTGCAGTCATGTCATCATCTACCATGCGCTATTGTGACATTGGCATCAGCAAAGCCGGTCCTGTATTTACTTGGCATGAAATCAACACCAAAATATGCAACATGACCGACTGCTTCAAGCTGTCAGGAATGGCTAATATGAACGATATGGCATAATACGGTTTCTCTTCAAAGTCGGTACAACTCAGGATGTACACAAATTGTTGACTGGATGGCACCACTTTGTGGCCACTCCTCATATCCCAGCTCCACAATGTCTGTTTTCTTAGTCTTTGTGTGCACATAATATGAAAATATTACTCGACAACAAATTGTTAAAAAAAGATTTTTGTTGAAATTTGAAGCTGCAAATTATTTCCAGTGAATATACAACTTTCAGTTGATTTTTCTCTCGTACAAAACATTCTTATCTGGTAGAGTAATTAACTATCAGATTACTTAATGATATAATAAAACACCATTAAACGGCCAAATTAGTATGGCATTCAGGGGTTCATTATTTAGCATGAAAACAAGCATGCACACATGGAACATTTCAATGTTTTTGCTTGTTACAGCCAACACACAATAAAATGCACCAATTTTTAGGGTATTCTGGCATGTTCGGTGAGGCAAGAGTAAAACCTGTGGGTCCGAATGCTTAACGTGGCACATTATTTACTTTAGTGTGAATGCTCCAAAGCAGGGGTCACCAACCTTTTTGAAACCAAGAGCTACTTTTTGGGTACTGATTAATGCGAAGGGCTACCAGTTTGATACACACTTAAATAAAGTGCCAAAAATAACCAATTTGCTCAATATACCTTTATTAAATAAATCTATGTATATATATATATATATATATATATATATATAAAAAATGGGTATTTCTGTCGGTCATTCTGTCCTACATTTTTTTTTCCTTTTACGGAAGGTTTTTTGTAGAGAATAAATGATGAAAAAAACACTTAATTGAACAGTTTAAAAGAGGAGAAAACAGGAAAAAAATGAAAATTTAATTTTGAAACAGTTTATCTTCAATTTCGACTCTCTAAAATTCTAAATTCAACCGAAAAAAAGAATAGAAAAACTAGCTAATTCGAATCATTTTGAAAAAATTTAAAAAAGAATTTATGAAACATCATTAGTAATTTTTCCTGATAAAAATTAATTTTGATGACATGTTTTAAATAGGTTAAAATCCAATCTGCATTTTGTTAGAATATATAACAAATTGGACCAAGCTTTTTTTCTAACAAAGAGAAATCATTATTTCTTCTAGATTTTCCAGAATTTTTTTTTTTAAATAAAGTCAAAAGACTTTGAAATAAGATTTAAATTTGATTCTAAAGATTTTCTGGATTTGCCAGAATAATTTTTGAATTTTAATCATAATAAGTTTGAAAAAATATTTTAGAAATATTTTTTGTCGAAAAAACAGAAGCTAAAATGAAGAATTAAATTAAAATGTATTTATTATTCTTTACAATTAAAAAAATAAATTTACTAGAACATTGATTTAAATTGTCAGGAAAGAAGAAGAAGGAATTTAAAAGGTAAAAAGGTATATGTGTTTAAAAACCCTAAAATCATTTTTAAGGTTGTATTTTTTCTCTAAAATTGTCTTTCTGAAAGTTATAAGAAGCAAAGTAAAAAAAAAAAAATGAATTCATTTAAACAAGTGAAAACTAAGTCTTTAAAATATTTTCTTGGATTTTCAAATTCTATTTGAGTTTTGTCTCTCTTAGAATTAAAAATGTCGAGCAAAGCGAGACCAGCTTGCTAGTAAATAAATACAATTTAAAAATCAGAGGCAGCTCACTGGTAAGTGCTGCTATTTGAGCTATTTTTAGAACAGGCCAGCGGGCGACTCATCTGGTCCTTACGGGCACCGTGTTGGTGACCCCTGCTACAAAGCATTCACACTTATGGTTTTCTTTCTTCTTTTTCTTCTACAGTTTTGGCACACTTTACCTTTCATATTTTTCATCTGATTCAAACCGTTCCAACTTCAACGGGTTCAGCCTATTTGGGAATCGCGGGCTTTCCCTTGACAAATTCCAATAATTCCCAGAATTCCAGGTTTTCCAGGACATTTTTCCCATTCAAAATGAATTGGCCATTTTTCAAACTTGCACCATTTCCACATTTTTCAACCAATTCAAACCATTACACCTTTAACACATTCCATCATTCCTGAAATCCAAACTACCCTTTTTCCAAGTTCAAAAAAATGCCAGGATTTTTCAGAATTCCTAGTTTTCCAAAGCCCTATTTACACCCTTTTTTCTGGCGACTACTACTCCCACATTTTGTAAACCCACTTCAACTGTTCCACCATCAAAACATTCCTCTTAATTAAGACAAAAAATGAAATAGTTTTTTGAACTGGAAAAATTCCTGGTTTTCCATAAATTCCAGGAATTCCATAATAATGTTTCTCAATTCAATTGTTACTTATTCAACATTTCTCGACTGATTTTTTAAAATTCCAACACCAACCATTTAAATAACTCATTCAGACCATTGAAGTTATTTTACCATTTAAACAAAAATTCCCGCTTTTCCCGAAATTCCAATTTAAAGCCCTACTGAAATAAGATTTTGTTATTTAAACGGGGATAGCATGTCCATTGTATTTGTCATAATTGATCATTTCGCGATATTGCCATGTTTTTGCTGAAAGGATTTAGTAGAGAAACATGGACGATAAAGTTCGCAAATTATGGTCACTAATAAAAAAGCCTTGCCTGTACCGGAAGTAGCAGACGGTGTGCGCGTGACGTCACGGGTTGTAGGGCTCCTCACATCCTCACATTGTTTACAATCATAGCCACCAGCAGCAAGAGCTATTTGGACCGAGAAAGCGACAATTTCCTCATTAATTTGAGCGAGGATGAAAGATTTGTGGATGAGGAAATTTAGAGTGAAGTACTAGAAAAAAATAAAAAAAATAAAAAAGGCGATTGCAGTGGGAGCGATTCAGATGTTATTAGACACATTTACTAGGGATAATTCTGGAAAATCTCTTATCTTTCTATTGTGATGCTAGTGTTCTAGTGAGATTAAATAGTACCTGAAAGTCGGAGGAGTGTGGCCACGGGTGTGTTGACGCCAGAGTCTCTGAGGGAAGTCACGCAGCTGCAGGAGGATGCTGGCTCCGCTGATGTCTCCGGTAAGAGCAGACTTATTACCACAATTTTCTCACCGAAACCTGCCGGTTTACATGTGGTCGGGATCCATGTTCGCTTGACCGCTCTGTTCCATAGTAAAGCTTCAACTTTGGGAATTTTAAACAAGGAAACAGCGGCAGTTTGTGTGGCTAAAGGCTAAAAGTTTCCCACCTCCATCTTTCTATTTTGACTTCTCCGTTATTAATTAAACATATTGCAAAAGATTCAGCAACACAGATGTCCAGAATACTGTGTAATTATGCGATTAAAGCAGACTACTTATAGCTTGGATCAAGCTGGAAAATAATGTCCGCTACAACCCGAGACGTCAAACGCACGCGTCATCATATCGCAACATTTTCAACACGACACTTCGCGGGAAATTTAAAAGTGCAATTTAGTAAACTAAAAAGGCCGTTTTGGCATGTGTTGCAATGTTAATATTTCATCATTGATATATAAACTATCAGACTAGTGGGTTTCAGTAGGCCTTTAAATCAATGGGACATTCTTAAAAGTTCCAGAATTACTACATTTTTCATCCAATTCAAACTGTTCCAACTTCAAAATATCCCGCCTGTTAGGGAATTTTGTGCCTTACTTCAGCAATTCTAAAAAAAATAAATTCCAGGATTTCAGTTCTACTTCAGCATTGGAGCATTCACACATAATTACTTCAGGAATTGCCGCATGTAGTTTATTAATTTATGTTATATGATGGATGGATGTACAGTGTTGTTGACAGTAGACTTGTGCTGTGGTGTAATTATTTATTTTGTTCCTAAAGGAATGAGAGTTTTACACCTTATTTGAGTAAGCGACAAATTAGTTCTACTCAATTGAACTTTTCTAATTATCAAGTACAACACACATTCTAATAAAATCTTACTTCAGCAAAGTAACAAAATGGAGTAAAACCTAGCTTCAGGTACCAAAGAACTGCACCGACATAAAACAAACATGATGTTGAGCAACCAATGTAAGGAATCTTACAATGCAAAAAATGTAACACTTGCTAATTGAACTAATCCATTGCAACTCAACATAATCTCAGTCAACAATGTCCTCCAAATACACACAATTAGCATGTGAGGACATTTTTATAATGACTTGGAACATCTGGCAGGACGTAGTTTATTTAGTTTGCAATGCTTGTCGACTGTTGCGACTGATGGGTGACTACTGCCTCTTAAAGGTTATGTTGTTGGAAACAGGGTGGCACTCCTGCAGGACTTGGAGGATATGCAGCACAAACGTGTGGCGCTGTAGGGTCTGCAAACTGTACATACAGTAAATGACACAAAGCAGAATCTTAGCCTATGTTACGGGAAAAACGCAGCATATTTACCACATGCCCACTTGAGTGTATGGAGATACTAACACAGGATAGACTACAACCATCCCTCTCCATGTTGCACTTTAAATGAGGCTTTTAGGAGCAACTATTGCGAATTTAGGGCTAAATTAAGTCTTATTTTTTGGTCATATGTATTGCGATACATGTCTTTTCTTCTATCATTAAGTTGTGCTGACAAAGCGGGGCTTCTGTTTCTGTGTTAAAGGGGAACATTATCACAATTTCAGAAGGGTTAAAACCAATGAAAATCAGTTCCCAGTGGCTTATTTTATTTTTCGAAGTTTTTTTTCAAAAATTTACCCATCGTGGAAAATCCCGAAAAAAGCTTTAAAGTGCCTGATTTTCGCTATCTGTGAAGCCACCGTTCATTTTCCTGTGACGTCATCCAGTGATATACATGCTATCCAGGCGGATAGCACAGCAAGATATAGTGACATTGGCTCGAATTCAGACTCGGATTTCAGCGGCTTAAGCGATTCAACACATTACGCATGTATTGAAACGGATGGTTGGAGTATGGAGGCAGATAGCGAAAACGAAATTGAAGAAGAAACTGAAGCTATTGAGCGAATAGCTATTGACGCTATTCGGCCATGTCTGCCTTAGCATCGCTGGTAAAATGTGCAGACCAAAGGATCGGGACTTTCGCATCTTGTGACACTGGAGCAACTTAAATCTGTCGATTGGTAAGTGTTTGTTTGGCATTAAATGTGGGTGGAGGGAAACGCTGGATGCAAATGTACATACAGCTAGCCTAAATAGCATGTTAGCATCGATTACCATGCCGTGCTAATCGATGCACATTCTACATAAATCAACTTGAATCCGTCCCTGATGTGTTGTTACACCCTCCGACTACCTAGGTGACGTCACGCTCTGAGAGCAAATAATAGAAAGGCGTTTAATTCGCCAAAATTCACCCATTTAGAGTTTGGAAATCGGTTAAAAAAACATATGGTCTTTTTTCTGCAACATCAAGGTATATATTGACGCTTACATAGGTCTGGTGATAATGTTCCCCTTTAAGGATAACTTCCTTTTCCATGGTGATGCCGTTTTTAAAGCCATTATTTACATGCTACCGTAACAGTCTTACCAGGGAAGCATAATACACACAAAACATGCAAAATAGTAGGCTTCCTAACAGTTATTTTATTTTAATTTTGTTTATGTATTTATTTAACAGGGACAGTACAGTTTAACATTGCTACCCATTGGTAAACAATGTCAAAGTAAATAAGCCCCAGGCTAACTTGCAACCCTTGCCCCTTGTTAGGCTTTCTTAAAAAAAATCTGAATTTTTCAGTGTGTCTAAGTACTTTTTGAGGACATTCAACAATACCGTGATACTAATGATAACCGTGATAATTTTGGTCACAATAACCATGATATGAAATTTTCATATCGTGACATCCCTAGACACGACTGATTAATGACACCACTACTAAACAGTAACTATTTGGTTTAAGGCAAGTCACCGATTTATTCAATTTGTTAAAAACTTTGATTTATATTTTGTTGCTTCGATGGTTCGTTTAATGAGTTGAATCAATAACAAATGATAAAATCTATTGTTTCCAGAAGACTGCTCCAATAGATCCATTTTGCTGCAGATAATGTGGCCTGTGTGTGTGTGACGGGACCAGAAGAGTCCATATAGCATATTTGATGTTCAAACTGATAAACATTTTTTTTTTTGTGAATAATCATCAACTTTAGAATTTGATGCCAGCAACACGTGACAAAGAAGTTGGGAAAGGTGGCAATAAATACTGATAAAGTTGAGGAATGCTCATCAAACACTTATTTGGAACATCCAACAGGTGTGCAGGCTAATTTGAAACAGGTGGGTGCCATGATTGGGTATGAAAACAGCTTCCCAAAAAATGCTCTGTCTTTCACAAGAAAAGATGGGGCGAGGTACACCCCTTTTTCCACAACTGCACGAAGAACAACGTTTCTCAAAGTGCAATTGCAAGAAATTTAGGTATTTAAACACCTACAGTCCATAATATCATCAAAAGGTTCAGAGAATCTGAAAAAAATCACTACACGTAAGCGGCATGGCCGGAAACCAACATTGAATGACCGTGACCTTCATCAACCTCAAAGGATATCACCACATGGGCTCAGGAACACTTCAGAAAACCACTGTCACTAAATACAGTGTGTCGCTACATCTGTAAGTGCAAGTTATAGCTCTACTATGCAAAGCGAAAGTCATTTATCAACAACATCTACAAACGCCGCCGGCTTCTCTGGGCACAAGATCATCCAAGATGGACTGATGCAAAGTGGAAAAGTGTTCTGTGGTCTGAAAAGCCCACATTTCAAATCATTTTTGGAAATATTCGACATTGTGTCATCCGGACCAAAGGGGAAGCGAACCATCCAGTTATTGACGCAAAGTTCAAAAGCCAGCATCTGTGATGGTATGGGGGTGCATTAGTGCCCAAGGCATGGGTAACTTACACATCTGTGAAAGCACCATTAATGCTGAAAGGTACATACAGGTTTTGGAACAACATATGCTGCCATCTAAGCGCCGTCTTTTTCATGGACGCCCCTGCTTATTTCAGCAAAACAATGCCAAGCCACATTCAGCACGTGTTACAACAGCGTGGCTTCGTAAAAAAAGAGTGAAGGTCCTTTCCTGGCCCGCCTGCAGTCCAGACCTGTCTCCCATCGAAAATGTGTGGCGCGTTATGAAGCGTAAAATACGACAGCAGAGACCCCGGACTGTTGAATGACTGAAGCTTTACATAAAACAAGAATGGGAAAGAATTCCACTTTCAAAGCTTCAACAATTAGCTTCCTCAGTTCCCAAATGTTTGAGTGTTGTTAAAAGAAAAGGTGATGTAACACAGTGGTGAACATGTCCTTTCCCAACTACTTTGGTACGTGTTGCAGCCATGAAATTCGAAGTTAATTATTATTTGCAAAAAAAATAACGTGTATGAATTAGAACATCAAATATCTTGTCTTTGTAGTGCATTCAATTGAATATGGGTTGAAAACTGAACTGAACTGAATTATATTTATATAGCACTTTTCTCTAGTGACTCAAAGCGCTTTACATAGTGAAACCCAATATCTAAGTTACATTTAAACCAGTGTGGGTGGCACTGGGAGCAGGTGGGTAAAGTGTCTTGCCCAAGGACACAACGGCAGTAACTAGGATGGCGGAAGCGGGAATCGAACCTGCAACCCTCAAGTTGCTGGCACGGCCGCTCTACCAACCGATTTGCAAATCATTGTATTCCGTTTATATTTACATCTAACATAATTTCCCAACTCACACGGAAACGGGGTTTGTATATATACATATATATACACACACACATGTATGTATATACATATATGTATAAACATATACATACATACATATGTATATATATATATATATATATATATATATATATATATATATGTGTGCAACATTTTCAATTTATGAATGTACAACTGTTTGTTTTTGTAAAACTGTTTGTTTATTTTGTTGACCACTGACCGAAGAAATAATAAACTGAACTAAACTAGTAATACAACTTACTTCACTATTATTTATTTATTTCTAATTGTACTATTCATTGAGTAAATTGGGTACAATTTGAGAACAGGAAGTGAACAATTGTACTTGCTATTAAATGGAAAAGTGTTAGAATTAAATAAGTTCTGCTTCTTTCTACTCCTTTTCGAACATGTTGAAAAGAGAAACGGTAAATTATGATGTATCATGTTGTAATTGTTTGCATGTTTGAAATCATCTTAAACCACAAACCATTATTTTGTCAAGGGAAAATAGGCGAAAAGTTTAGTCAATAAAATTAACTGCTCAATAGAAGGTGTTACGGTGAGCACTGATATCTAATGTGGGATCCAAGTTGTTTTGGAAATATTTTGCCTTTTTAGGTAGACTCAAAAGCAGGTGTGAAACGGAAAGTTTGTCACCCAAGGTTCACTTCTCTAACCATCTCTCATGTTGTGTTGGGTCACGTCACAGTGTTTCATAAACCACAACAGCTGATGGGCTTATGTCACATATTGCAATATCTTATTGTGAGAAAGTGCACACAACCCGCTTGGCTGTGTTCTGGTGGTTAAAAGGCAAAAGTCCCCTCCTTCACTGCAATTGTATGGGATCTACGTGTTTAAGAGGCGGTTGAGAATGTGAGGCAATGTTAAAACATGTGCTACATTGGGAGAAAAGATGAATGAACTGACCATGTAGTGGTAAGGGTAACGGCGATAGTAACCACAGGAATCACACGGCGTAGGCATCATCATTGGGGGAGGCTGCAAGAAAAGATATGCTCTTTGAATTGTCCACATTTTCACCAAGCAGTTTAACAATTTTGATGACATTTAAATGGGGGCTCATAGGACTCAATTTTCAATACACATTTTTGTCTTAAGTCTGTTATTATTACTAAGTAGTCCATCTACCCACATATCGTTCCTTAAGTTCCCAAAGAATTCCTCACATTAGTGACTCAGACGTTGAGCATTTTATTAAGTTCTGCTGGAAAATAGTACATCATGGGGCCAAAACAACATGTGAAAACATGCACTTTGGACTGAATTCAAGGAAGAACTCACAGCAAAGTACAAAGTCTTCCCCTCATTGTCTTTAATAAAGGTAAAAGTGATCATAAACGTCCATTAATTGTCACGGCCTCATCTTTGCGTCCGGACAAGCGCACCATGGGCCACGCCCACAGGCATTCTCTCCGCTGCGGGCGTGCCTCCTCGCGTCTGCAGACAATCTGCAATCAGCGTACGTGTCCATGATGAGTGAGCTGCCTTCATAAGCCCGCACAACCTGCCAACCGGCCGGAATATAGTCTTCTGTACCGTAAGCCGATACCCAGCTTTATGCTCTCCCTCTCTCTGCGTTTCCCTTTCCGTGTTTCATTGTTCTTCCTTGTCGTCCTCCCCAGCAACTTGCCTTTGTCCCCGCGTGATCGAGCTGTGCGTCTCGACTTCTCTTTTGGACTTTGGACTGCCATTCTCGACCCCTTGCATGGACACGGACTCTGACGCCTCTCTCTCGCCCTGGATCATCTGCCTGCCCCAGGGACTACCTTCACGCCTTGTTCCTCCTCTCGAGTCAACACTTCTGGTAAACACTCAGCAATTAATTCCTACACATAGTCTTAAACCATACACACTCTTGGATTTTGCCACACACCATTCTCTTATTAATAAAATTATATTGTCCATTATTTTTTATATAGGTAATATATACATATAATAAATACATCGAGCAATGTATTCACACCTGGTGTCTTTGCCGTCATCTCCCTCTGTTTAAACATAACATTTATCATAAAGCATAAATAAAAACGCTTCTATTACCTCGTTTGTAATTTCCATTGTTCACTTTCTTTAAATTTGCACAGAAGACATAGATTTTCACAGAACTATATCAATGTGGAGTGTCTCATGCTGCATTTTAAGTAGGGTTAACAATTGTTTATTTTACTCCTGTTTGTTTCACATTGGGTCAAAGGGGAGGAGTTGCATCCCTGCTTTACTGTTTACCTCTCGAATTAACTTTTAGCAAGTTTGAAGTGCAACAAAAGCAACCGCCGGCTCAGTGTTACAACAATAGAGGGTTTAATGGGCGCAATGGAGGACCCTTGATCTGGTGACTCAATTCTTAGCCATTTGTTTATGACTTCGAATGCATTAAAAAAATCCAAGCATATGTCTTCTTGTCTTAAAAAAGGATTGTGAATGACAGACAGCACATCACTTTCCAATGTTTGCTTATTTCTAGTATGACTGATCTGATAACATTGTCAGAGTGCACAAGCGTTACTACTGTGTAGTAGAATCTACGGAAATTGCCTAAGATTTTCGAAGCACAATATTCAAAATGGGAGACTGAAATTGTGACATTTTGGGATGTTAAGAGGGTATTTTCACATATTTTGCGGATTGTAAATACAATCGAACATGGTTTAATGGATACAATGAAACACAGTTAAGCATATACAGTCAAATTGTTTTTCCATTCTACTGGTACTTTAAATGATCGATCAACCAATCAATCAATCAAAGTTTACTTATATAGCCCTAAATCACAATTGTCTCAAAGGGCTGCACAAGCCACAAAGACATATATTTCAGATCCCACATCAGGGTAAGAAAAAACAGAAACCAATGGGATAACAATGCAAGCCGATACCATTTGGTACTTATTTATTTTCTGATACTGAGCCTATATACACAACATAAATATCAGATCAAGACACCCCTAAAATATATATAAAATGTAGTCCCATTGATCACCTCTAGTGTAGAAATGGCTGAAGTGAACCTGCTATAAGAACAGACCTGATTTGGGTGAGGTTGGAGGTAGGCCACATTGTTGTAGTTCTTGTGGAGGTTTCTTGGGCAGATCAGGCTTTGTCGTTTGAGTTTAGTAGAACACGCTGACAGAACAACAAAACTGTAAACATTTTCCGGCCCCCAACATAAAAATAGTGTCACTTACCGTATTTGAGAACAGCTGGCGCGATGGTGAGCTTTCTGTCGTTCACGTTGATTCCGTTCTCCTAAAAAGAAGACTTATGCAACAGCTGGCCAGCAACATGTTAAAAAGAGACGCACACTTACATCTTGAAGGGCCTTCACAGCTTCGTCTTTGTGCTGAAATGTAACAAAGCCATACCTGTGCAAAGAGCTCAAAAGATTAAAGAACGGACATACTAAGGGGAACAATCTGTTTATTGCAAAGAAACTCACCCCCTTGACAGTCCTGTAAAATCTACTTTGAATTTCACCTCCGTTACAGTGCCATGCTGGGAGAAGACGCGTTGGAGGTCCTCCGCACTTACCTTCAAACACACAGGATTGGCTTTAGATTGATTTGCTTCAGGTAATGTATTGCTACTGTTTAAATACCAAACATATTGTGTCTCATTTAAGTAAGTACAACCCCTTTTATTACATTATATACTCTCAAGCGACAAGACAATGTCAATGATAAACAGTTGTACTCTGCCTCGGTTTTTAGGGGTGTCAAAAAAAAAAAAAATCAGGATTCTTATTTGGGACGGCATGGCGCAGTGGAAGAGTGGCCGTGTAAAACCCGAGGGTCCCTGGTTCAATCCCCACCTAGTACCAACCTCGTCATGTCCGTTGTGTCCTGAGCAAAACACTTCACCCTTGCTCCTGATGGGTGCTGGTTAGCGCCTTGCATGGCAGCTCCCTCCATGAGTGTATGAATGGGTAAATGTGGAAGTAGTGTCAAAGCACTTTGAGTACCTTGAAGGTAGAAAAGCGCTATACAAGTAAAAACCTATAAACCTATAGTATTTGTAACGATTCTTTACCGATTCAAAAATATAAAAAATCTATTTTATTTTCAATCTGTCCTGTCCAGCCACTCAACTTAATCATATTAAAGGCCTACTGAAACCCACTACTACCGACCACGCAGTCTGATAGTTTATACATCAATGATGAAATCTTAAAGGGGAACATTATCACCAAACCTATGCAAGCGTCAATATATACCTTGATGTTGCAGAAAAAAGACCATGTATTTTTTTAACCGATTTCTGAACTCTAAATGGGTGAATTTTGGCAAATTAAACGCCTTTCTGTTTATCGGTCTTTTAGCGATGACGTCAGAACGTGACGTCACCGAGGTAACACACCCGCCATTTTCATTTTCACATTACAAACACCGGGTCTCAGCTATGTTATTTTCCGTTTTTTCTACTATTTTTTGGAACCTAGGAGACATCATGCCTCGTCGGTGTGTTGTCGGAGGGTGTAACAACACTAACAGGGAGGGATTAAAGTTGCACCACTGGCAAGAAATCTGCCGCCAGACCCCCATTGAATGTACCAGAGTGTCTTCACATTTGACCGGCAATGCTAAGACAGACATGGCACAGAGATGTATGGATAACCTGCAGATGCATTTGCAACGATTAAGTCAACGAAATCACAAAGGTGAGTTTTGTTGATGTTGTTGACTTATGTGCTAATCAGACATATTTGGTCAGGGCATGACTGCCAGCTAATCGATGCTAACATGCTACGCTAATCGATGCTAACATGCTATTTACGCTAGCTGTATGTACATTTGAAACTAGATACCCACATTTAATGCGAAACAAACACTTACCAATCGACGGATTTAAGTTGCTCCGGTGTCACAAGATGCGAAAATCCTGATCGTTTGGTCCGCACATTTTACCGGCGATGCTAATAAGGCAGCCATGCTATGGGTTGTACTTGTATAGCGCTTTTCTACCTTCAAGGTACTCAAAGCGCATTGACACTACTTCCACATTCACCCATTCACACACACATTCACACACTGATGGAGGGAGCTGCCATGCAAGGCGCTAATCAGCACCCATCAGGAGCAAGGGCGAAGTGTCTTGCTCGGGACACAACGGACGTGACGAGGTTAGTACTAGGTGGGGATTGAACCAGGGACACTCGGGTTGTGCACGGCCACTCTCCCACTGCGCCACGCCGTCCCTATGGGCCACTTCATTAGGGCCACGCTATGGCCGAATAGCTTCAATTTCTTCTTCAATGTCGTTTTCGCTATCTGCTTCCATACTCCGACCATCTGTTTCAATACATGCGTAATCTGTTGAATCGCTTAAGCCACTGAAATCAGAATCTGAATCCGAGCTAATGTCGCTACATCTTGCTGTGGTAAACCCCATGTTGTTTGTATTGGTAGCCCTGTATGACGTCACAGGGAAATGGATAGTGGTTTCAAAAATAGCGAAAATAAGGCACTTTAAAGCTTTATTTAGGGATATTCCGGGACCGGTAGAATTTTGAAAAAAAAATTAAAAAATACAACAAGCCACTGGGAACGGATTTTTATTGTTTTTAACCCTTTTGAAAATTGTGACAATATTCCCCTTTAAAATTGCAACACATGCCAATACGGACGGTTTAGTTTACTCAATTACAATTTGAAATTTCCCGCGGAGTTTCCTGTTGAAAACGTCACGGAATGATGACGCATGTTTGTGACGTTATTGGTAGGAGGGGACATATTAGCCCAGCACCACTTACGGCTAAAAGTAATCTCTTTTCATCGCGCAATTACACAGTATTTTGGACATCCGTGTTGCTGAATCTTTTGCAATTTGTTCAATTAATAATGGAGAAGTCAGAGTAGAAAGATGGAGGTGGAAAACTTTTAGCCTTTAGCCACACAAACACACGGTGTTTCCTTGTTTAAAATTCCCGGAGGTGAAGCTTTACTATGGATAAGAGCGGTCAAGCGAACATGGATCTCGACTACATGTCAACTGGCAGTTTTCGGTGAGAAAATTGTGGTAATAAGTCTGCTCTTACCGGAGATCGGCGGAGCTTCTGTCCTGCTGCAGCTTCGTGAGAGACCAGCGTCATAGCACACCCGTGGCCACACCCCGCCGACTATTAGGTACTATTTAACTAACTAAAACACTAGCAACACAATATAAAGATAAGGGATTTCCCAGAATTATCCTAGTAAATGTGTCTAAAAACATTTGAATCGCTCCCAATGCAATCGCCTTTTTTTTTAGCTTTCTCAGTCCGAATAGCTCTTGCTGCTGGAGGCTCACATTATAAACAATGTGAGGATGTGAGGAGCCCTACAACCCATGACATCACGCGCACATCATCTGCTACTTCTGGTAAAGGCAAGGCTTTTTTATTAGCGACCAAAAGTTGCGAAATTTATCGTCGATGTTCTCTACTAAATCTTTTCAGCAAAAATATGGCAATATCGCGAAATGATCAAGTATGACACATAGAATGGACCTGCTATCCCCGTTTAAATAAGAAAATCTCATTTCAGTAGGCCTTTAATCATATTAATGTAGATGCCCGTGAAGTGTTAAATATTTCTCCTTTAAATTCATTAAATGTTTGGGAAGCATTTCATTAAACAAAACCACTTTTCTTTGAAGTAATATAGATATCGTTTAAAGCTGTTTATTTTTAAATTTGTTTATCTATTTTTAAGGAGAAACGTAGTTAATCATAGACCTGGCATCCAATGTTATTAAAAAGGTATAGATTTTGAATTGAGAATAGATTCTGAATCGAATCGTTACCCCCAACAATTTTAATCGAATTGTGTGGTGCACAAAGATTCACAGTTTTTGTTAGTAATCTGTTCCAAAAGACCAGGTGAAGACCAAAAGGTACAAAAACCAAAGCAATTTGGCTCATAAGAAATAATAGAAATCTAATTCAAATAATAAAACACCTATCTTTCCATTTTCTAACACTTGTCCCTTTTGGGGTGGCTCGAGCCTTGCCCAGCTGCATTCGGGTGGAAGGCGGTGTACATCCTGGACAAGTCTCTACCTCCTTGCAAGGCCGACACAATAACACATTCAATAGAGAATAATTATAGTTATATATGCAGAAAACAATGTGAGATACATTAAAATGATGAATGAGATCTTAACTGAATCCCTTTTGTCTTGTTCATACTTGGTTGCAAGTTCTGTCTTGAATTAAAAAGTGTATTTTACCTTTTTATCACATCTTCCTTAGACCCCATGATGGCTTATATTGCAGTCGTATTCATTTAAAAAAAGCACATAGTCGAGTCACCAACACGTGGGATTCTGTGCTTTGGCACTTGATGGAGTGGTATGAGGGCAAATGGACTAGTTTGCTAAGTGCAATTTCACGTCAGAATGACAAAAATCAGGGCGAAAGAAAACAGACTCCATTAGCGTAGTCAGGGTACAGTTTCTAAGTGACTCAACACAGCCAGTATCAAGATGATTGTGTCTTGCCGACTATAAAGCACGAGTGCTGTAGAATCAGGTTCTGGAGATGCATGCACTGAGGAGCTACGGTTCAATATGTAGTGTGTGAAGCACAACATCATCCCCTCGATTCAGAAGCAACAACCCCAAACACGCCTCCAAATGTGCCTTGCTGAGGAAGGCGCGGGTGATCGAGTGATTAAGTTTGTCTCCAGACTGAAACCCAATTAAAGGGCATCCTCAAGCGGAAGTTTGAGATGTCCAAGTCTTGTAACGTCCACCAGTGATGTCATCACTGTTCCCTTCAAGAAATATTCAACAAGACCGTGATGAAGGAGGGTCTTAAAATCACCCGTGACCTACACCACATACTTCATAGTGAAATTGTGTTGATGCCAAATGGTAAACGGTACAGAACAACAACATACAGAATCAACAGGTATACATTTTCCTTTTGTCCCACTGGCAATCAAAGCACTAAACAGAAAACTACTGTAATACTGGGCGGCATGGCGTAGTGGGTAGAGCGGCCGTGCCAAAAACCTGAGGGTTGCAGGTTCGCTTCCCACCTATTGACATCCAAATCGCTGCCGTTGTGTCCTTGGGCAGGACACATCACCCTTGCCCCCGGTGCCGCTCACACTGGTGAATGAATGATGAATGAATGATTGGTGGTGGTCGGAGGGGCCGTAGGCGCAAACTGGCAGCCAAGCTTCCGTCAGTCTACCCCAGGGCAGCTGTGGCTACAGATGTAGCTTACCCCCACCAGGTGTGAATGAATGATGGGTTCCCACTTTTCTGTGAGCGCTTTGAGTATCTAACAATAGAAAAGCGCGATATACATCCAATCCATTATTATTATTATTATTATTATAACCACATGCAGTAATAAAGAGTGCAATATTGGAATAGTGCAATACGAGGGGAGTGTAATGTGTGATATCATAACTAACTGATATACCTGCGCACTGTCGTCACTGTATTGTCGGATTAACTGTTTTTTAGACTCAGCCTTCCTTTTTTTGCCATTCAAATATGAACTTTACAGTACAGATAAAAACGCAATTTTGTTGCATTAGCTCGTTGTAGTGCAGGATAAAAGCGCAATAAGGTGCAGATATGAGTTTTTCCTTGCCCTTTTGGGGGCTCTGAAACGAGGATGTCGTTGTGGCTTGTGTAGCCCTTTGAGGCACTTGTGATTTAGGGCTATATAAATAAACATTGATTGATTGATAAACATTGAGCTATAGATAAATAGATTAGAGTACAGATAATATTTTGCAAATTTGCATATGCATCCACGTTTATGGATGTGTGTTATATTGTCTTTATATTCCAGCGAGTTAATCCGTTTTTGGGGGGAATTGAGGGGAACTGTATGTATGTATGTATGTGTGTATGTATGTAAAACGCTGTGTCTTGATGTCCAAAGAAAATCTCTCCTCATAGACAATAAAGCTAAGCATTATTATTATTATTATCATGGAGGAGGATTCCAGTAACATCCTGTGCAACTCTGCTGAATGCCATGCCCCAGAGGGTTCAGGCAGTGTTAGATAAAAAGCAGATATAAAGTAATCGAAGCAATCATGGCTGTGTGTTGAGGTATACTACTTTCCAAGCTGTACACAGAATACTCTAAAAGCAGGGGTCTCAAACTCAATGTCCCTGGGGGCCACTGGACGCAGAGTCTGAGTGAGACTGGGCCGCAAGAAAAGATTTATTCAAAAACATGTTGCATACTCCTAAGCATGTCTAGTTGCATAATGACCTTTCAAATTGTATTCCTTGTGCACCGCAACTTTCTCTGTGCAAATAAAACACGTCAGGGTGCTCCAGTGTTCAACAAAGAAATATTGCATCTCACACTTTTCCTGGAATAGTCTTTGCACATCACTAACCCTTCTCTTCACTGCAGGCTTTGAAAAAGACATATTTGGGGTTTTTGGAATATATTTGTATTAAGCCGACGCACGGAGAATAATGTTATTTCCGCAATATGTGTTGTTCCGCTTTTCCTCCCTACAGCAACACGGCGGTCGGATAATAGCGAGCGCAAAAAAGTGATGGCTCCCGGAATGTTATCCGCCGTCATATAGAAATATATGTTGTGTTCATCGTGTGAGGCAATGCAAATTAAACAAAAAACAAAACAAATAACGTTTTGAATTGGTCCAGGTTATCGGGGACTGGTATTACTGACGGACAGGTGTCGCAGTGTGACTGCAGCCCGGAAAGTAAGAAAACCCTTGTCTCCATTGCAACGTCTCTGTTGCTTTCACTCATTTGTCGCTTTTCCACTAACGCAGGGGTAGGCAACCCAGAACGTTGAAAGAACCATTTTTGACCCAAATAACACAACCCTGTCAAGCGCCATTCACATAAAACTTGCGGGGTGCATTAACATCAAACTTTCATATTAAGGTGGGGGCCGCAAAAGAAGGTCTCGTGGGCCTGCTCTAAAGTATATCCAAGTGTCATACTTATAGCATCTACTAAAAAGTTAGCTGAAATACGTTCAATTACAAATGTGAGATACATTTTAAAACGTGCACCTGTAAACATTCACTAGGGGAAAATTAATGAATGGTGTGAATTGGCTATATAGTATAACATGTGAAACTGTGTTTGTGTTGCAAATGTTTCCTGCGACTTGAATGTGAGAGTTTCTGTATTCTCACATTGTTGTCAAATCCAGCGATAAAAATCCGATTTGGGATGACAATACCCTCCGGGAAGCTGTCCTGGCTGGGTACCTGGATCTCACTGATACCTGGAGCTGCACCTGAAAACTGAAGCAGAGGAAATGACATAATATTAATATAATAAATGATCATTGTGAATAATAATGACATGATGACAAGGCTTTAGAAATATTAAGTTGGCAACACTAAATTGACCCTAGTGTGTGAATGTTGTCTGTGTTCCCCCTGTGATGAGGTGGCGACTTGTCCAGGGTGTACACCGCCTTCCGCCCGAACGCAGCTGAGATAGGCTCCAGCGACTCCAAAAGGGACAAGCGGCAGAAAATGGATGAATAGAAGTTCAATTAAGGGGTCTGTGTCACGGCCCGGATGCATGTCAACGCGCACTCATCTGTGTGCTCTGATGAGCGCACTTCCAGGACTGCTGCAGCCGGCAGCTACAATCAATCACCGGCAATCAGCACACCTTAAGCTGATCAGAGGACTGCCTTCGTAAGCCTGCACAACCTGCTATCCCGTGCCAGAACGTACCGGCAGCTACAATCAATCACCGGCAATCAGCACACCTTAAGCTGATCAGAGGACTGCCTTCGTAAGCCTGCACAACCTGCTATCCCGTGCCAGAACGTAGTACCTGTCCTATACGCAGACCTCCGCTCCCGCGTGACGAGCTGTGTGTCTCGTCTTTTCCTTGTTCCCTCCGCTTTCCTGACCGCCTCTTGGCTCTCGACCTCCCACTTTGACACGGACCTTCTCCTCCTCGTCGGCCACTAATGTGGCCGTTCCGTGGTCGCCTGCCTTGCCAGATGCTGCGGCGTTCAACGTGTCGCCGCCACCTGACTCCCCTTCGCTGGCTGGAGGGACACTTGGCCTGGCGACCCACCGCCAAGTCCTCCCTCCGCCCTCCCATTTGTTTTGAACTCTTTCCGTTTTGTTTCCTGGGGCCATCTGGAATCTGTCCCTAATGTGCAGTGAAGTGAAGTGAATTAAATGTATATAGCGCTTTTCTCTAGCGACTCAAAGCGCTTTACATAGTGAAACCCAATATCGAAGTTACATTTAAACCAGTGTGGGTGGCACTGGGAGCAGGTGGGTAAAGTGTCTTGCCCAAGGATACAACGGCAGTGACTAGTATGGCTAAAGCGGGGATCAAACTAGGAACCCTCAAGTTGCTGGCACGGCCACTCTACCAACCGAGCTATACCGCCCTAAAGGTGGGGCTCCTGTGATGATCTGTCACTTCGTTTCTGTTTGTGCTTCTTTGTTTTGTATTTACTTCCTATCAGTGCTCTTATTTTGTTTCCATTTCCTGCTTGTCCCGCTGAGCGCTGTGTTTTTCCCCTCACCTGCTGTTGATTGACAGCCGGTCCACACCGGCTGCCAATCAGCATGTTCCTATTTACGCCGGTCACGCCCGCTCCTCAGTGCTCGAGGATTGATTTTTGTTTGAACTGTTACATGCAGGACTGCTTCCTCTCTGTTTATCCTATTAAAGTCCTCTTACCTGATCTTTGTCCTCCTAGTTCCTGCATCTTGGGGTAACAATAACTGCAGCCACGCGAGTTTGTGACAGTCTGAGGTTTAACTTTAAACACATTCCTCGTAAACAGGTCGTTAAAGGCCTACTGAAACCCACTACTACCGACCACGCAGTCTGATAGTTTATATCTCAATGATGAAATATTAACATTGCAACACATGCCAATATGGACTTTTTAGTTTACTAAATTGCAATTTTAAATCCTGTTATAAACATCGCGGAATGATGACGCTTATGTTGACGCGTGCTTGTGACGTTATTAGTTGGAGCGGACATTTCAGCCCAGCACCACTCACGGCTAAAGTAGTCTCTTTTCATCGCATAATTAAACAGTATTTTGGACTACTGTGTTGCTGAATCTTTTGCAATTTGTTCAATTAATAATGGAGACTATAAAGAATAATGCTGTTGGTGGAAAACGGTGGAATGCAGCTGTCTTTAGCAACCGAAACACAGCCAGTGTTTCTTTATTTGTTGGGAAGCTTTAACACAGAGCGGTCAAGCGAACATGTATCTCTACGTCAACCAGCAAGTTTTTGGATGGGAAAATTGTGATATTAAGTCGGCTCTCACCGGAGACTTGAACGGATTATGCGACCTCCTCCTGCAGCTGTCAAAAAGCCAGCTGTGATCTTGGCTCCTCCATTGGCTTCTCTCAGAGACACTGGCGTTCACCGCAGCCCTCCGACTTTCAGGTATGACTTTATAATCTCACTAAAACACTATTAACACAATAAGCAGATAAGGGATTTTCCAGAATTATCCTCGTAAATGTGTCTAATAACATCTGAATCGCTCCCACTGCCGTGCCTGGAGCCGACGCCTTTTTTTTTTTTAGTGCTTCACTCTAACTTTCCTCATCCACAAATCTTTCATCCTCGCTCAAATTAATGGAGAAATTGTCGCTTTTTCAGTCCAAACAGCTCTTGCTGCTGGAAGCTATGATTATAAACAATGTGAGGATGTGAGGAGCCCTACAACCGTCACGCGCACATCGTCTGCTACTTCTGGTAAAGGCAGGGCTTTTTTATTTGCGACCAAAAGTTGCGAACTTAATCGTCGATGTCCTCTACTGAATCCTTTCACAAAAATATGGCAATATCGCGAAATGATCAAGTATGACACATAGAATGGACCTGCTATCCCCGTTTAAATAAGAAAACCTCATTTCAGTAGGCCTTTAAGCTGTTTATCCAACAGCATTTATTTAGTTAATATATTTACAACCAACGTTCAACATCCATCCATTTTCTACCGCTTGTCCCTTTCGGGGTTTGCATACATTTTTTTTTTTACAGATATTTATGGGTCAGTTAATAAATTTAGTTAAAAGATAGCAGCTTACAAACAATGTACAACCAAATTTTATTCAAAAGGCAGCATATTAGAAGGGAAATATAAAAAATATATATTTTTACTGTTATTTTTTTAATTAGCGTGTTACCAGGTAGCATACATGCTAACAAGTGGCTTAGGACAAAAACAGAAGTGGCGCTTGAACTCACGTTTTGGCAGTAGTCCGCCATTGCTGCAATCCCTCAAAGCTGGTGTTTTGGAGTATGGTTTATGAATATGACAAAATAATCTGGATCAATTGTTGTACATTAATTCGCGATTGGTGCAAAGTTTTTTTTCTAGGCTGCACCCATTACGGAAGTTGGCGCATGAATCTCGGGTCCTATTTCCGACCGCAGCACTTCAATCGCGTAATGTGTGCGTGCGCGTTTGTATATATGTGTGTGTTTGTGTCTTAACCTTTATGTTTATTTTTTGGATGTTTCATCCAATATTAGTTGCCAGTGATTACTTTGACTCGCCGTACATGTATCAAATTACCGTGAAGACGGGTAATAAAGCTGGAGAACACACAAAACAACATTAAAAGGCAGGTATAGTTCCCTCCTGTCCTGTGTGCGCGCGTTGCTTGGGAACGAGACAATTGCACACGATTGCCACACGGGGGCGTTATTTTACTTGACATCACATTACATGTGCCTGTGCGTTATATCAGTGGTGTGAACAACATGTGTGGCCAATTCATATCAAAATAAGAGCACAAGCTTCCTCACATACTTCCTGTCCCGAATTTTAAGAAATTGTGCCACTTTTTGCATTATTTGACAAAACAATACGTAAATAAAACATGGATGAATCGATATTTTGGGCTAATATAAAAAACAATGCAACCTAGAGAGGAATATCCATTAAAAAACTTAATTGTGTGTTTATCTATTGCAGGGGTCACAAACCTTTTTGGCACCAAGAGTTACTTCTTGGGTACTGATTAATGCAAAGGGGTACCAGTTTGATACACACTTAGATAAATTGCCAGAAATAGCCAATTTGCTCAATTTACCTTTAATAAATAAATAAATTATATATATATATATATATATATATATATATATATATATATATATTAAAAAGGGTATTTCTGTCTGTCATTCCGTCGTACATTTTTTTTCCTTTTAAGGAAGGTTTTTTGTAGAGAATAAATAATGAAAAAACACTTAATTGAACGGTTTAAAAGAGGAGAAAAAACGAAAAAAATGAAAATACAATTTTGAAACATATTTTGTCTTCGATTTCGACTCTTTAAAATACAAAATTCGAAAAATATGAAGAGAAAAACCAGCTAATTCGATTCTTTTTGAAAAAATGTAAAAAATAATTTATGGAACATCATTGGTAATTTTTCCTGATTGAGATTAATTTTACAATTTTGATGACATGTTTTAAATAGGTTAAAATCCAATCTGCACATTGTTAGAGTATATAACAAATTGGACCAAGCTATATTTCTAACAAAGACAAATCATTATTTCTTCTAGATTTTCCGGAACAAAAATTAAAAAAAAAAAATTCAAAAGACTTTTAAATAAGATTTAAATTAGATTCTATAGATTTTCTAGATTTGTCAGATTATTTCTTTTTAAATTCTAATCATAATAAATTTGAAGAAATATTTCACAAATATTCTTCGTCGAAAAAACAGAAGCTAAAATGAAGAGTTAAATTGGAATGTATTTTTTATTCTTTACAATAAAAAAAAAATACTTGAACATTGATTTAAATTGTCAGTAAAGAAGAGGAAGGGATTTAAAAGGTGAAAAGGTATATGTGTTTAAAAATCCTAAAATCATTTTTAAGGTTGCATTTTTTCTCTAAAATTGTCTTTCTGAAAGTTATAAGAAGCAAAGTAAAAAAAATAAATGAATTTATTTAAACAAGTGAAGACCAATTTTAAAAATATTTTCTTGGATTTTCAAATTCTATTTGAGTTTTGTCTCTCTTAGAATTAAAAATGTCGAGCAAAGCAAGACCAGCTTGCTAGTAAATAAATAAAATTGAAAAAATAGAGGCACCTCACTGGTAAGTGCTGCTATTTGAGCTATTTTTAGAACAGTTTAGCGGCCTAATCATCTGGTCCTTACGGGCTACCTGGTGCCCGCGGGCACGGCGTTGGTGACCCCTGCTCTATTGTGTCATGTGAACTGCCAAAATAAGAGTTTATTTGCACATTTAATTAAAGGCTGTACACATGACGAAAACATTATTAATAATCCTAAATCCTATTTGCACACTCGAAGCACTAACCCTGTAGATTAAGTTGCACCTGTTCACACACTACTCGAACATTAACAGATGTGTTCATTTAAAGTAGTGCCTCTCAATTAATTTGTTACACCCCCCCCCCCCCCAAAGAAAAACATGTTTGCAACCCCCCCACCCTATAAATATACTATATATCATAATCATTTATCTATACATTTGGGATAAGTACACCTCTGCATAACATTTGCATCCTTATTAAAATCGAAAAAAACAAAAAAAGATAAAAGTAATATAGATCATCCATCGATCCTTTTTCTACCGCTTGTTCCTTTCGGGGACGCGGGGGTTCGCCGGAGCCTATCTCAGCTGTATTCGGACGGAAGGCGGGGTACACCCCGGACAAGTCGCCACCTCATCGCATGTAGTATAGACCAATTTATAACAAATAATCAATTTATTGAATTGTTTAAAAAGTGTGTAACAGAAAATCTTTGAAGTGCCTTCATTAGCCTGAAAAAAAATAAAACGGAAATTTTGACAGACTTGAACCATTTGATAATGAAAAATAAAAATAAATGATAAATGCAAATTTAACAGCACCATTCGTTACAAAGTACAAAGAAGAAGAACCATGATAAACATTCTGAATTTTTTTCATCCATCCATTCATTCATTCTCAAAAAAATCTTACTCATATCATCAATTATGATTTATGTATATATTTTTAATTATGGAGTATATTGTGAATACATTGAGAACAGGAAGTGAACAAAAGTATTAGCAACTATTATGTAAAAGAAAAACGGTAGGAGTAAATAAGCTCCTTTTCGAACATGTTGAAAAGAGAAACCGGAAATTGTGATGTATCATGTTGTATGCTTGCATGTTCGAAATAAACTCAAACTAAACTCAACTCAAAATAATTTCGGAACACAATATATAAACCACTAACCCAGTGTTTATAACTGTAGGGCTGGGGCCCATAGTTGGGCCGCCAGCGCCCTCTAGATGGCCTTTTTTTTCCAGTTGTGGTCCGTATGGGCTCCAGCCATAATAAGTTGTAATACACTTTCTCACCACGTGTGGTTTTATTGACAATATCAAACAAACAGAAGAAGTCATAGAGAAGTTTCTTAAGCGCAAAAAATATGACAAAATTGGTGAAGTTGTATTTTTTATTATTACTTTGATTTTATTGACCGTTTATTGAAGAAACATTTAATATTATTATTGTTTAATTTGTTGGAATTTATTTATTCTAGCACAACATACTTGTATGTAAATTTATTTTTAATCAGTTTGCCCCTTCTTATACAGTATATTTAGTATACAGTTTTTTGTAATCAGCCTAACCATTGATCGAATTGTTTGTGATTAACACATGCTTTCATATCATTTGACAAGGTTTACCCTGTTAAACTGTAAATAGGTTAAATATAATTAATATTAATAATTCAAAGTTAATATTTGATTAATAGTGGAAATATTGGGCCTCGAGTTTAAAAAGGTTAAAGTACCAGTAGAATGGAAAAACAAGTTTACTTTATGTGCTTGTGTTTTACAGTATCTATCAAACCATATACCAGGGGTCGGCAACCCAAAATGTTGAAAGAGACATATTGGACCAAAAATACCCCCAAAAAACTGGAGCTGCAAAAAGGGGTCCAGCCCCACTATGGACTGCATTAAAGTCTGAAAAAGTTCAGACATGAGAAAAATACGGGACACATTTTCAGCCAGCCATGCATTTCTCACAGAGAAATTGAACCTTTTACCTTGGTCAGACAGTGGTGGAGACAGAGGTTGAGAAAAATGAAGCCTGACAGAAGGGTTCCACTCGGGCTCTGTAATTTGCAGACAAATTCTCTGATTCCCCGTCCTTCGTCTGCATGCTATTTAAAGCAGCTGCATTCCTTTGTGAGAATACGCCGATCTCTTCGAGACGGTGCAGTGCCAGAAATAACAGGTTTGGACAAACACATGGCTGAGGCGTGGTGGGCCTGGTTGACCGTGACCGAGTTCCACTGTGGTTTTCACTCCGCTATTCTCTCGCCCGTGTCCCTCTCTTCGTCTGTTTTTCTCACAGTGCATTTGCAAAAGTTGGGGGGCGGAGGGGTCTCAGGCTTCTCAGCTGAATCGCTAGAAAGGGTCAGGTCTGGGAATGCATCCATGTTGACTGCACTCTGATGCTCCTCTTTGGGTTTGAACTCCAGGGCTTCACAGGCCGTCGTGGTTAACTCCACGTTTGAGTGCGATTATGTGGTGCATCTGGAGACCTTACACGTGATGAACTGTATGTGACCTAAGGACAGGCCTGGGCAATTATTTTGACTCGGGGGCCACATTTAGAGAAAAAAATGTGTCTGGGGGCCAGTGTATCCATTTTTAGGAACATTAATACAAAACATCACAATAATGTCTGATTGAATGCTAAAAACGTTATGACAGACCGCCTTAAAAAATGTAATGGAATTTAAAAAAATTTCTATGAACAATAAAACACGGAATATTGACAGAATATGAATCTCACACCCCCTCACAATAATGTCTGATTGAATGCTAAAAACGTCTGACAGACCGCCTTAAAAAACGTAATGGAATTTCAATTTTTTTTCTATGAACGATAAAACACTGAATATTGACAGAATATGAATGTCACACAACAATGTCTGATTTAATGCTAAAAACGTTATGACAGACCGCCTTAAAAAACATAATGGAATTTTACATTTTTTCTATGAACGATAAAACACTGAATATTGACAGAAAATGAATATCACACCCCCTCAAAATAATGTCTGATTGAATGCTAAACATTTTATGACAGACCGCCTTAAAAAACGTAATGGAATTTTAAATTTTTTCTATGAACGCTAAAACACTGAATATTGACAGAATATGAATAATCCCACCCCCTCACAATAATGTCTGATTGAATGCTAAAAATGTTATGACAAACCGCCTTAAAAAACGTAATGGAATTTTACATTTTTTCTATGAACGATAAAGCACTGAATATTGACAGAATATGAATATCACACCCCCACACAATGATGTCTGATTGAATGCTAAAAATGTTATGACAGACCGCCTTAAAAATCGTAATGGAATTTTACATTGTTTCTATGAATGATAAAACACTGAATATTGACAGAATATGAATGTCACAATAATGTCTGATTGAATGCTAAAAACGTTATGACTGACCGCCTTAAAAAACAATGGAATTATAAATTTTTTCTATGAACGATAAAACACTGAATATTGACAGAAAATGAATATCACACCCCCTCACAACAATGTCTGATTGAATGCTAAAAATGTTATGACAGACCGCCTTAAAAAACGCAATGGAATTTTACATTTTTTCTATGAACGATAAAACACTGAATATTGACAGAATATGAATGTCACACAATAAAGTCTGATTGAATGCTAAAAAGGTTATGACAGACCGCCTTAAAAAAACTTAATGGAACTATTAATTTTTTCTATGAACGATAAAACACTGAATATTGACAAAATATGAATGTCACAGCCCTTTTCGTTCGACATATTTTACAATCAAGTGAAATGCAACAAAAATTCAACAAACAGTAAAATATGAACAATGGGTACAAAATAAACCCACCTACAATCTGATGCATCTGTCACACCTGTAGATTATGTTTTGTTGCCATGTTTGCTCATGTTATGTTTATTCGTTATGTTTTTTGGACATTTAGTTCTGTCTTTGCACTTCCTGGTTAGTTTTCGTCTCCATGCCAACCAAATTAGTTCCACCTGGTCTTCTAGTCACGTCCCTGTCCTCAGCCTCACACCTGTTTTCACTAATCATCATAGCTGCTATTTAAGCCATTCTTTTTCTGTCTTCGTCGTGGCAACTTCACCTACCTATGCTGCACCTACCTTCAGATGTGAATTGAAGTGATTTATATCGCGCTTTTTTTCTGCAGTGACTCAAAGTGCTTTACATAGTGAAACCCAATATCTAAGTTACATTTAAACCAGTGTGGGTGGCACTCGGAGCAGGTGGGTAAAGTGTCTTGCCCAAGGACACAACGGCAGTGACTAGGATGGCGGAAGCGGGGATCGAACCTGCAACCCTCAAGTTGCTGGCACGGCCATTCTACCAACCGAGCTATACCGTTCCAGATCTCGTATTATCTGCTTCATGCCTTGCTGTTCGTTATTGTCCACGCCAAGTAAGTTTTGTATTTATGCCTCAGTGCAAGTTTAGTTTTTTTATGCCACAGTGCAAGTTTTTGTTTCATGTCTCTAGTCATGCCATTGTGTTAGTTTTGTTTTGAGTAGTCTAGTTTATTATCCGCCATTGAACACGTCCTTTGTTTGCCTTTTCGTAGTTTGTTATTTTTTTCAAAAATTAAACATGTACTCACGTTCACGCCTGGCTCGTCCCAAATTCCCTCTGCGACGAAGAAACAATACAAATCCAAGTCCAAGTTTGAAAGCATCTGATATATCACTAAGCTTTAGAACTTCCGCGTCTGTGGAAACGCTTCCCGCCCACACTGCTTGGTGCCTTGTCTGAGCCGCTGTGACGTAGATTACTGTAGTAACTAATTAGATTACCATAGTAACTAATTAGATTACCATAGTAACCGGTATATCATCTAAAAGCACATATTCCAACCATTGAAATACTTTGTATAGTTGAAGACTTACGGTCATTAGAAAATAATGGAATGCACTTTCCATCTTAAAGATCTAAAAAAAATATTTGGTTATGTCCGGCGGGCCAGATTGAAAATCTTAACGGGCCACCCCGGGTTTTAATTTGCCCAAGTCTGCCCAAGGAGGACCTTTGGAACGTTACAACAAATAAAATAAACAAAGGCTATGTGAATCAACAGAGCAATATTAAGTGTTGTATGTGAAAGTGTAACGGAAATATTCCAGAGTCAATGGTTCGCAAACTTTTTTTCACCAAACACCACCTAAGTAGTACCACCATAACATCCATCCATCCATTTCCTACCGCTTATTCCGCTTTGGGGTCGCTGCTGCCTATCTCAGTTAAAATCCGGCGGAAGGCGGGGTACACCCTGGACAAGTCGCCACCACCATAATAAACAACATTAAAGAAGGCCAAAATATTCATTACAAACAAGGCAGAGGTTTGATTTGATTTAAATTAGGGCTGGGCGATATATCGATATACTCGATACATCGAGGGTTTGTCTCTGTGCGATATAGAAAATGACTATAACCTGATATTGGAGGATACGTTCTCACGCAGTTGCTTTTAGCTGCTGACATTACACCACAGGCTCTTGCCACTCTTTGTTGTCTCTCCTTCTCACAGACACCAAGCGCACCTTCTTACATACGTATACGCCCTCGCGGAGCAGAGAGGTAGCAGCATGGGTAACGTTGGCTATGATGCTAGCGGAGCCGTGCGAGTGGTAATACAAGAGAAAGAAGGTGCGTATCTGGTAACAAATGAAGGAAGAACTAATTCCCAAGAAAAACAGCAGGAGGTCCATCGTCTGGCGGTGGTTTGGCTTCAAGTGGGAATATGTCGAACAGACAACCATAATTTGTCAAGTGTGGGGCAAAAGTGTTGCTACAAAAAGTAGCATTACTGCTAATATGTAGCATCATTTGAGATGTCACCAGAATGAAGAGTAATTACTCCGCATGTCAACATCTCCATTCGGTGCCACACATTCACACCATCAAAATGCAGAGGCAAACATTTCCAGATCAACACTGTATGAAAAAAATAGTCAACAACAAAAGGAGATAGTCCGCAGTAACCTACCACATAGCAAAGGACAAACACTATTTGATTTCCTATTATGCAGCTCATTTTTATTTGACAGTTATTGAAATATCTTGTGTAACATCATGCACTAAAGTGCACTGTATTTGTTTTAAACTATTGTAGTGGCGTTCTGGATAAAAAGTGCATTTTAATTTAGTGTTGTTTTGATATGTCATCTTAGTGACATCATGCACAAAAGTGCACTAATAGCTTGTTTTAAAATGTCTCTGACAATCTTGCACTTTCTGTTTTGGAAATGAGCATACATTAAAGGCCTACTGAAATGAGATTTTCTTATTCAAACGGGGATAGCAGGTCCATTCTATGTGTCATACTTGATCATTTTGCGATATTGCCATATTTTTGCTGAAAGGATTTAGTAGAGAACATCGACGATAAAGTTCGCAACTTTTAGTCGCTAATAAAAATCCTTGCCTTTACCGGAAGTAGCAGACGATGTGCGCGTGACGGTTGTAGGGCTCCTCACATCCTCACATTGTTTATAATCATAGCCTCCAGCAGCAAGAGCTATTTGGACCGAGAAAGCGACAATTTCCCCATTAATTTGAGCGAGGATGAAAGATTCGTGGATGAGGCAATTTAGAGTGAAGGTCTAGAAAAGAAAAAAAAGTTACAAAAAACAAAAAAAGGCGATTGCATTGGGACTGATTCAGATGTTTTTGGACACATTTACTAAGATAATTCTGGGAAATCCCTTATCTGCCTATTGTGTTGCTGGTGTTTTAGTGAGTTAAATAGTACCTTAAAGTCGGAAGGGTGTGGCCACGGGTGTGTTGGCGCCAGAGTCTCTGATGTAAGTCACGAAGCTGCAGCAGGACAGAAGCTCCGCTGTTCTCCGATAAGAGTCGACTTATAACCACAATTTTCTTACCGAAAACTGCCGGTTGACATGTGGTCGGGATCCATACTCGCTTGACCGCTCTGATCCATAGTAAAGCTTCACCTCCGGGAATTTTAAACAAGGAAACACCGTGTGTTTGTGTGGCTAAAGGCTAAAAGCTTCCCACCTCCATCTTTCTACTTTGACTTCTCCATTATTAATTGAAAAAATTGCAAAATATTCAGCAACACGGATGTCCAGAATACTGTTTAATTATGCGATCAAAGCAGACTACTTATAGCTTGAATCGGGATGGAAAATAATGTCCGCTACAACCCGAGACGTCAAACGCACGCGCCGTCGTACAAGTCATAACTCGACGTTTTCAACACGACACTTCGTGGGAAATTTAAAATTGCAATTTAGTAAACTAAAAAGGGCGTATTGGCATGTGTTGCAATGTTAATATTTCATCATTGATGTATAAACTATCAGACTGCATGGCCGGTAGTAGTGGGTTTCAGTAGGCCTTTAACGCAGTATGAACAAGAATGTTTTTAATGTAGAAATCATGATAAACTGCTGTGATTATATGTATCAAGTGTTAATTCAAGGCTAAGGCAAAATATCGAGATATACATCGTGTATCGCGATATAGCCTAAAAATAGAGATATTAAAAAAAGGCCATATCGCCCAGCCCTAATTTAAATCACCAAAAAAGATTCCCGGGCGTGGCCCCCGCTGCTGCTCACTGCTCCCCTCACCTCCAGGGGGTGAAGGGTCAAATGCAGAGGATAATCTCACCACACATAGTGTGTGTGTGACAATCACTGGTACTTTCACTTCAATGTATTTAACAAGTTTGTTTAATAATTTGGCCACTAACATTACACCAACTTTGAACAGTAACACTGTGTTTGAATATTTAATTAGCTGATTTTTCGACGTACCAGTAGATGGAGCCCGCGTACAACTAGTGGTACGTGTACCAGTTTGAAAATCCCTGCCACAGCCTACTTCATTAGAGGATGTAAGAGCACTTATAGAAGGTTATATTATATACACACTATTTGATTAAAATTGTGGTTAAAAAAAGGATTATTTAAAAGGAAAATCCACACTCCATTGTATTATATTTGTTGTTTGTTATGGTTTTAGTTTCTTTTGAACATGTAGACAGTTGCAAAGTGATACTTCATCCATCCATTTTCATAAAGAAATACAATCATGTGTGCATACGGACTGTATCCCTGCAGACTGTATTGATCTATATTGATATATGATGTATATATTGTGTTTTTTTATGTTGATTTAAATTTTTTTATTTTTTTACATTTCCATCCATCCATCCATCTTCTTCCGCTTATCCGAGGTCGGGTCGCGGGGGCAGCAGCCTAAGCAGGGAAGCCCAGACTTCCCTCTCCCCAGCCACTTCGTCTAGCTCTTCCCGGGGGATCCCGAGGCGTTCCCAGGCCAGCCGGGAGACATAGTCTTCCCAACGTGTCCTGGGTCTTCCCCGTGGCCTCCTACCGGTTGGACGTGCCCGAAACACCTCCCTCGGGAGGCGTTCGGGTGGCATCCTGACCAGATGCCCGAACCACCTCATCTGGCTCCTGTCGATGTGGAGGAGCAGCGGCTTTACTTTGAGTTCCTCCCGGATGGCAGAGCTTCTCACCCTATCTCTAAGGGAGAGCCCCGCCACACGGCGGAGGAAACTCATTTCGGCCGCTTGTACCCGTGATCTTATCCTTTCGGTCATGACCCAAAGCTCATGACCATAGGTGAGGATGGGAACGTAGATCGACCGGTAAATTGAGAGCTTTGCCTTCCGGCAAAAATGTAAATGTATTTATTTTTATTTCCTGTGCGGCCCGGTACGAATCGGTCATCTGCGGCCCGGTGGTTGGGGACCACTGCTCTAGTTGATCTGGTATTCAAAGGGAAAAATACACTATTTTCACACAAAAGAAAGCCCTCCTCCGCCTATCAACACCATAAGGTGAGAGACACTTGGGGGTTCTCTTCACATTCCGATGGTTTACGACACTAACCTGGGATCTGAAGACAAAGAGAGACTGGTAGAATACACAAAGGAGAAGTACCAGCTACTCTCAACATGGCTATGTAAAAAGGAAGAACTATTAAACATATCAGCATCCTTCAACAATGTCTAAACAAGAGCCACTAATTGCGTGTACCCTTAAAGGGGAACATTATCACCAGACCTATGTAAGCGTCAATATATACCTTGATGTTGCAGAAAAAAGACCATATGTTTTTTTAACCGATTTCCGAACTCTAAAAGGGTGAATTTGGTGATTTAAACGCCTTTCAATTGATAGCCTGTCGGAGCGATGACCTTTCACCCGTGACGTCACAACGTGAAGCGATCCGCCATTTTTATCAATCTCATTACACGCACCAAGTCAAATCAGCTCTGTTATTTTCCGTTTTTTCGACTGTTTTCCCGTACCTTGGATACGTCATGCCTCGTGGGTGTGTTGTCGGAGAGTGTAACAACACGAACAGAGACGGATTCAAGTTGCACCAGTGGCCAAGATGCGAAAGTCCCTCGTTTGTTCCGCACACTCTACCAACGACAGCTACGCTACGACAGACATGGCAAGAATGTGTGGATATTAGAGATGCGCGGTTTGCGGTCACAACCGCGGAGTCCGCGGATAAACCGCGGGTCGGGCGGGTGACATGACGAAAAAATTGATTTTAAATAGATTCGGGCGGGTGGTGGTTGAACCAATTCGGAAATATATATTGTAATAATCCCAGGAATGTAGGCTCATACAACTTCTTCGTTTGTCTTGTCTCTGTTGCACAAGATGTAATACAACCACACAACAACTCCCATGTCTCTAACGCTTTTCCCGGGACAACTCGAACTCTCACTTCCTGTTGACAACGTCACTTCCCTATCTCTCCTGGAAGTCCCGCCCCCCAGCCAAAGTCATTGGCTAACACCCCGTAGCCAGCCGCTACATTATACATAGTTAAATGTTATGTTGATGAGGTTCATTTAGCCTACTGATGTGTATTAATAAATGGTTGATTTATATAGGCTAGTAGGTAAAGTGTTGTACCTGACAACTCTTGATGGTACAATCCATATAACACGTCACAGACAACGTCACGCTAACATCACGTGACACCTCTGATGAAGGCTGCAGAAGCAAGGTAGCCTAAACTTGTCAGGTACAACACTTTACCTTATTAGCCTATAGAAATCAACCATTTATAAATAGTTACATGTTGTTACCCACATACGAAAAACGAGCAGCACTCTTTGAAACAGTATGTGGGCATACTTTTATTTTGAAGTGTCTCGTTTGGTCTGTCGACGGATGTAAGGAAGCTACTTCCGGGTATGAGTACACTGTTTTTTTGGTGTAATGAGAAGGGAGAAAGACTAAAAAGTGTCACAAGGACTTTAAGCGTTTGGGCTATAAGAGCCAGAAGATCACAATTTCCTCCTAAAAGAAGCATGCAGGCCAACAAGGTATTTGTTTGTCATTTGTTGGTATTTTACTTGGTAAAATGTTTGATCCACATGCTGTGCATGTTATTATTTTTACGTTTGTAATATGCTTTATTTATTACAGTTTTTACGGTGAATTTGAAGGGAAAGGAAGACTTCAAATAAATCAGTTCAAGAAGGCCATTGTGTCAGTGCTATTTGGAGGGAGTTACATTTTCTAACCTCACTAATGCCTTGCATCGTCTATATTAGATATAGAACAACGGGCGGGTGGCGGGCGGGTGTGGCTTTGATGAAATGTTCGTTTGGGTGGATGGCGGGTGGATGACCACTTTAGTGATGCGGTTGCGGATGATATAATTGCATATCCGCGCATCTCTAGTGGATATCCTGCGACACTCAAAGCAGATGCATTTCCAACGATAAAGTCAACGAAATTTGCAATATTAGAAAATAGACCACCACTAAATCTGCCGGAGTGCGTGAGCTATTCAGGGACGACGGAGCACGGCAAGCGATGACGGCAGTCTGTTCCTGCAGACGAGCGAGGTAAACCCCCTGGATGTCTTGGCTAAGACGTGATTTATGCCACTTCTTTTTCTGTCTTATTTTGTCCACCGAACTTATAACGTGCGTGAATGCACAAAGGTGAGTTTTGTTGATGTTATTGACTTATGTGGAGTGTGCTAATCAGACATATTTGGTCACGGCATGACTGCAAGCTAATCGATGCTAACATGCTATTTAGGCTAGCTGTTTGTACATATTGCATCATAATGCCTCATTTGTAGCTATATTTGAGCTCATTTTGTTTCCTTTAAGTCCTCTAAATTCAATTTATATCTCATGACACAGTATCTGTATGTAATATGGCTTTTATTTTTTCGTCCTCGCTTCCTCCCGTGTCGCTGTCTGTCGTTTCGTTTTTCTCGGGCTCGCTTGTATACGGTTCAAAGTGATATCGCTCAATAGCTTCAGTTTCTTCTTCAATTTCGTTTTGGCTACCTGCCTCCACACTCCAACCATCCGTTTCATCCATCGCATCCATCCATTTTCTACCTCTTATTCCGTTTCGGGGTCACGAGGGGCGCTGGCGCCTATCTTAGCTACAATCGGGCGGAAGACGGGGTACACCCTGGACAAGTCGCCACCTCATCGTAGGGCCAACACAGATAGACAGACAACATTCACACTCACATTCACACACTAGGGCCTAATTAGTGTTGCCAATCAACCTATCCCCAGGTGCATGTCTTTGGAGGTGGGAGGAAGCCGGAGTACCCGGACGGAACCCACGCATTCACGGGGAGAACATGCAAACTCCACACAGAAAGATCCAGAGCCTAGATTTGAACCCAGGACTGCAGGACCTTCGTATTGTGAGGCAGACGCACTAACCCCTCTGCCACCGTGAAGCCCCCATCCGTTTCAATACATGCGTAATCGGTTCAATCGCCTACGCCCCTGAAATCCGAGTCTGAATCCAAGCTACTGTCACTATACCTTTCTGTGCTATCCTCCGTGTTCGTTTCTGGTGGTTTCACGCAGTGACGTCATTGGATAATGGACGGGTGGATATACCGATGGTGAAAATCAGGCACTTTGAAGCGTTTTTTCGGGATATTGCGTGATAGGTAAAATTTTGAGAAAAACTTCGAAAAATAAATTAAGCCACTGGGAACTGATTTTTATTGGTTTTAACCCTTCAGAAATTGTGATTATGTTCCCCTTTTAATAATCCAATCAGTTGACTAATTCTAGAGTATCTCAATGATTCGTCGACTATCAAAATAGTGGTTAGTTGCAGAGCGAGCATCTTTGCAGCTTTTCCTGCATCGCAAAAAGTGGCTCCGATTAGACCTGGAAGTCAGCTGGGACTGGGATCACGCCTGCGAGCTGCCACTTGTAGTTGCACTTTATTTACTAGCTTTATGCTGCATGCGCCGTTTTAAATAAAATATCATTCATCGGGGAGGGTGACAACAACCGCGGGGATGACAAGTGGAGTTGCGGCATCATCCAGGGATGCGCCGTCATGAATTATTTGCCGGGGAGATAACAGAAATTTTGCATTAGATTCACGGCCCAGTGCACCTGCGGATTTTTTTTACCCCCAACACACAAACACATGCACGATTGTTTCCCCTCCTGACACTGTTTGTGTACACTAATGTAGGTCAGATACTGTATGTGTGTGTACCTCTTGGCTGTGTGGACGCACGCTGCGCTTGGGGGGCGCTCTGCACACACTCACACAATCCAGCGGTAGGTCAGTTTAATATTTCATCGGGCTGATGGACGGCGTCTGTTGCTCTGCGAGCCAAACATCATTATGATGCACTAAGTGACTTAAATGTAATTAGAGCTGAAAATCACATTAAAGCCGCTCAGCGATACAGGAACTTGCTCACCTTTCTTATACCAGTATTAAACAGGAAAAAAAAGAACGGGTTGACAATAATAATTGGTAACCAAGTGGCATTGGGTAAGGGACTATAGGACCCTTTCAGCAACCGTTCTTAAAAACAATATTTGTTTTTGGACCTATCTACGAAGTTTTTAAGGAGATTTTTGTACTCACCAGTGTTTTCTTAGCTGGGATTTGTTCGTAGGTAAGAAAAAAATCTCTTAGGCTGGCCTATTTGTTCATAAGTGTGACAAGTTCCCTTACTTCTATCGCCTAATGATGAATTAATAACATAGATGGATAGATAGATAGATAGATAGATGGATAGAAAAGACAGACAGACGTATAGCAAAATGAGCAATATATAGACATTTCAAAATACCATGTGCATGCAGGCGCGCACACACACACACACACACACACACACACACACACACACACACACACACACACACACACACACACACACACACACACACACACACACACAAAACGTTGACCCTGACTTAAACAAGTTGAAAAACTTATTCGGGTACTACCATTTAGTGGTCAGTTGTACGGAATATGTACTGTATTTTGCAATCTACTAATAAAAGTTAAATCAATTAATCAATCAAACAAACACACACACATTGCAAGATGGCAAGATGCCACAGATCGTGCCCCGGGGAGGGAGTGCATATTTCATGACCATGTACGAAGTGACAAATATTTATTTGAACGCTTTAAGCTACCGAGAGCTGTCCCCCCTTTCTTAAACTTACGTTCTGACATTATGTATTCCCCCCGCGGGATAATACAAATCTTCTGTAATCTGTTTGTGTTTTCTGCGTGTGTCTGATGTTCGGCTTTTTTTGTGCCCTTATATGGGGAATTAAGGGCGTTTACCGATGCAAATTAAGGGTGTTTACATATGCGTATTGGGGAAATAAGGGCGTGTTTATATGGAAATTATTATAGACACGCACACGCTAACCATTTGGCATTCAGCAACTTAAGAACAATGGGACGGCGTGGCGCAGTGGGAGAGTGGCCGTGCGCAACCCGACGGTCTCTGGTTCAATCCCCACCTAGTACCAACCTCGTCACGTCCGTTGTGTCCTGAGCAAGACACTTCACCCTTGCCCCTGATGGGTGCCGGTTAGCGCCTTGCATGGCAGCTCCCTCCATCAGTGTGTGAATGTGTGTGTGAATGGGTAAATGTGGAAGTAGTGTCAAAGCGCTTTGAGTACTTTGAAGGTAGAAAAGCGCTATACAAGTACAACCCATTTATCATTTATTTGGCCGTTTAAGAACACGTCATGAATTTGAAAGAAGAGGAAAAGTTAGGAACTTATTGCTGAATGGGGTTACATGCTTTTGAAAAGATGATTTTTAGTTTTTTTTCTAATTAAGGTCCAATAAGCCCAAATAACAAAGACAAAAAAAAAAGAAGCATGTAAACAAACAGCTTGGGCTTTAAGAGGTTAATAAATGTAGTGGAATAAATGTAATGCGTCCTTTCCCGCCTCTGATTATAGGTAGCAATGAAATCATTTGCACCAATGCAAACAACAAAAGCACCCATCTTGTGTATGTTCTTCTATAATTCATGCACAAACAGCTTCCACTTGAGCTACATGCTTTTGCACTTGTGTTTGCGTGCCTGGCGTCTTTGTTTTCCCTTTGCCAAGATGTATTTATTTTTTCCTTGGTTGTCGCGAATTCCCCAAAAAACAAGGCGGAAGTGAAAAGGTGCACAACATATATCTGTGAGAATTTTGGGGGGGGAAAAATGTTTGACCACAACTGAGAGCAGCGGAATAAACCACAAAGCTATGATTTGTCGCAATGTACATGTGACAACAATGGCGATGCAGAGAAAATCACAGTGCCAGTTTATTATGGGCTTTATTCTATTTTTTGCTCGCTTGTATCTGGGATCTCCTTCTCATTAAAGGGCTTTTTTGCATGAATGTCCGCCTTCCCGCACTCTCTGATCTTGCCCTTATGGAATCGTCCATGTAGGAGACTTTTTAAAGCCTCGCCCCATCGCAGTGCCGCACTTCCACCGTGGCAGGAGGCAGACATGTCCTTGTTCTCCCCTCCTTGCCTTCCCTTCGTCCCTCGCTGTGTTTGTACTGAACAGATGCCAGCGCTGGGTAAAAGCCCTCTCCAGAGGGGCCGCCAGCAGCATATTGGTTTATAATTAATGAAATTAGGGCCCATGTCAGTCCCGCCGTAAGGTAGACTGCTGCCTGCCAGAAGGCTGATGGGAAGGAAAAGACACGTGTACTGTAGCTGGATCACATACTAGAGATAAAAATGGGATGTGTAAAAAGTCAAAAAAAGCGTGGTTACGGGGCACTAATTTCAGTTTTCAGTAATTTTTTAATTTGACCCTCAGCAGGATTCCTTATTCAGGGGATAAAAGATGAGATTTTTGCAGAAAGCCATTTATCAACAACACCCAGAAACATTGTCGGCTTTGTTGGGCCCGAGCTCATCTAAAAATGACTGATGCAAAATGGAAAAGTGTCTGTGGTCATGTCAAAGTGTTTTTGGAAATTGTTGACGTCGTGTCCTTCGGACCAAAGAGGAAAAGAACCATCCGGATTGTTATAGGCGCAACGTTCAAAAGCCAGCATCTGTGATGGTATGGGGGTGTATTAGTGCCCAAGGCATGGGTAGCTTACACATCTGTGAAGGCATCATTAATACTGAAAGGCACATACAGGTTTTGGAGCAACATATGTTGCCATTCAAGCAACGTTATTAATGACGCCCCTGCTTATTTCAGCAAGACAATGCCAAGCTAATGAAGTTTCTCAGTTCGAACATTAAATAGCTTGTCTTTGCAGTCTATTCAATTGAATATAAGTTGAAAAGGATTTGCAAATCATCGTATTCTGTTTTTATTTACGATTTACACAACGTGTCAACTTCACTGGTTTTGGGTTTTGTACATAATTTTTCACACCAGAGTTTTTTTTTTAAATTTTTGTTCCATTTTTTTTTTTTTTTGACTGGCGTACAATTCACTGGCAGTCAGTCATTTCACAATGCTCCAAAGTCATACAGGAAATTGAAGCCCTTTATTTTTCAAAATTCATTTTAATTAGCATTGACATTTGCATAACCAAAACACCTCCAACATAATGTACTGTAACATCTCAGAGAGGGAAAGTCTTTTATCAACACCTGTTTTTTTAAAGTCTTAACTAAGTGCAAGGTGAAATGCAGTGATGTCATCTTTTTGTGAAGAGCACACACATCCATCACTGTGTTTGTATTCATTACATTTGCACTCAGCTGGAAATAGTGTAATTACAAACCTTGTTTCCATATGAGTTTGGATATTGTGTTAGATGTAAATATAAACGGAATACAATGATTTGCAAATTCTTTTCAATCCAGATTCAGTTGAATATGCTACAAAGACAACATATTTGATGTTCAAACTCATAAACTTATTTTTTTTTTGCGAATTATAATTAACTTTGAATTTCATGGCTGCAACACGTGCCAAAGTAGTTGGGAAAGGGCATGTTCACCACTGTGTTACATCACCTTTTCTTTTAACAACACGCAATAAACGTTTGGGAACTGAGGAAACTAATTGTTGAATCTTTGAAAGTGGAATTCTTTCCCATTCTTGTTTTATGTAGAGCTTCAGTCATTCAACAGTCCGGGGTCTCGGCTGTCGTATTTTACGCTTCATAATGCGCCACACATTTTCGATGGGAGACAGGTCTGGACTGCAGGCGGGCCAGGAAAGTACCTGCACTCTTTTTTTACGAAGCCACGCTGTTGTAACACATGCTGAATGTGGCTTGGCATTGTCTTGCTGAAATAAGCAGGGGTGTCCATGAAAAAGACGGCGCTTAGATCAATCAATCAATCAATGTTTACTTATATAGCCCTAAATCACTAGTGTCTCAAAGGGCTGCACAAACCACTACGACATCCTCGGTACGCCCACATAAGGGCAAGGAAAACTCACACCCAGTGGGACGTCGGTGACAATGATGACTATGAGAACCTTGGAGAGGAGGAAAGCAATGGATGTCGAGCGGGTCTAACATGATACTGTGAAAGTTCAATCCATAATGGATCCAACACAGTCGCAAGAGTCCAGTCCAAAGCGGATCCAACATAGCAGCGAGAGTCCCGTTCACAGCGGAGCCAGCAGGAAAACATCCCAAGCGGAGGCGGATCAGCAGCGCAGAGATGTCCCCAGCCGATACACAGGCAGGCAGTACATGGCCACCGGATCGGACCGGACCCCCTCCACAAGGGAGAGTGGGACATAGGAGAAAAAGAAAAGAAACGGCAGATCAACTGGTCTAAAAAGGGAGTCTATTTAAAGGCTAGAGTATACAAATGAGTTTTAAGGTGAGACTTAAATGCTTCTACTGAGGTGGCATCTCGAACTTTTACCGGGAGGGCATTCCAGAGTACTGGAGCCCGAAATGAAAACGCTCTATAGCCCGCAGACTTTTTTTGGGCTTTGGGAATCACTAATAAGCCGGAGTCCTTTGAACGCAGATTTCTTGCCGGGACATATGGTACAATACAATCGGCAAGATAGGATGGACCTAGACCGTGTAGTATTTTATACGTAAGTAGTAAAACCTTAAAGTCACATCTTAAGTGCACAGGAAGACACGTCTCCAGCTGACTACAATCCGGCGTGTTGGTCAGCTTTAGGGGCATGTAGAGTTGGGTGTCATCAGCATAACAGTGAAAGCTAACACCGTATTTGCGTATGATGTCACCTAGCGGCAGCATGTAGATGCTGAAGAGTGCAGGGCCAAGGACCGAACCCTGGGGAACTCCACACGTTACCTTAACGTAGTCCGAGGTCACATTGTTATGGGAGACACACTGCATCCTATCAGTAAGATAAGAGTTAAACCAAGACAGGGCTAAGTCTGACATACCAATTCGTGTTTTGATACGTTCTAATAAAATATTATGATCGACGGTATCGAAAGCAGCGCTAAGATCGAGGAGCAGCAACATAGATGACGCATCAGAATCCATCGTTAGCAATAGATCATTAGTCATTTTTGCGAGGGCTGTCTCCGTGGAGTGATTTGCCCTGAAACCGGATTGAAAGGTTTCACATAGATTGTTAGACGCTAAGTGTTCATTTAACTGCTCCGCAACAATTTTTTCGAGGATTTTTGAAATAAAGGGAAGGTGAGACACCGGTCGGTAGTTTACCATGAGGTCAGGATCGAGGTTAGGTCTTTTAAGGAGAGGATGAATAACCGCTTTTTTGAATGCTAGGGGAACAGTGCCCGAGGAAAGTGATAAGTTTATAATATTTAGCACTGATGGAACTAATAATACAAAAAGCTCCTTGATCAGTTTCCCAGGAAGTGGGTCAAGTAAACATGTTGTTTGTTTTATTCCATTTACACAATGTAAGAATTCCTCTAATGTTATTTCCTCAAAACAAGAGAAACTATTTTGGAGGGCAGTGTCCGCCGTATATACAATCATGTCAGTGTTAATAGAACCCAGTTGTAGCTGGGACGCATTGTCTTTAATGTCCTTTCTAATGACTTCAATTTTCTTACTAAAGAATTGCATAAAGTCATCAGCTGAGTGGGTGGAGCTACTGGAAGGGGTCCCTTGTTGGGTTAGCGATGCTACCGTACTAAACAAAAATTTAGGATCGTTTTTATTACGGTGGATGAGATTTGAGTAATATTTAGCTTTAGCTAAGGTAAGCATGCGTTTATAAGTTATTAAACCATCACTCCATGCTTGATGGTGCACCTCAAGTTTAGTCGTGCGCCATTTGCTTTCTACATAATAATTTCTGAGCTCTAGTTTCTTCTGTAAACCACGGGGTACGCTTTTTTGGAGCCTTTTTTAACTTTAGCGATGCTCTGTTATCAATGGGGCGTCGTTAAAGTTGTTAGTGAGGTTATCAATAGAGCCCACATATTTTGGGAATGGTGCCATTACCGAGGGCAGTAGGTCAGCAAGAGTTGTCGTTGTGGCTGTAATAATGTTGCGGCTGCTATAGCAGTTATTATTATTATTAGTTTGACGAACATGCGTCTGAACCTCGAATTTTATAAGGTAATGATCGGACAATACTTAAGTATACGGGAGTATCGTAACTTTGGAAACGGTGATACCCCTGACAAGCACTAGGTCTATCGTATTACGGTTGCGATGCGTGGGTTCATTTATTATTTGTGTGAGACCACAGCTATCAATTATAGTCTGGAGCGCTACGCACGGTAGGTCCGATGGGGTATTCATATGGATATTAAAGTCCCCCATTATGATTATATTATCGGCGTGTGTCACTAGATCAGCAACAAACTCTGAGAATTCATTGATAAAGTCCGAATAGGGTCCTGGGGGGCGGTAGATAACAGCCAGGTGTAGAGGCAGCGGTGTGACAGACCTCATAGTAAACACCTCAAACGATTTATATTTATTATTTATGTTAGGACTAAGGTTAAAGTTTTCGTTGAGTATTAGTGCGACCCCCCCCCCCACCCCTTTTAAGAGGACGGGCAATATGCGCATGTGTAAAGTTAGGAGGACATGCCTCATTTAGAGCAAAAAAGTCGTTTGGTTTAAGCCAGGTTTCGCTGAGACCGATGACGTTAAGATTGTTGTCTCTGATGATATCATTAACTAACAACTTTTTGGGAGACAATGATCTTATGTTTAAAAAAACTATATTATAGGTAGTGGGCTGTTTTAGGGAATTTTTGATCAAATTATCCGTAGTAGCAATATTAATAATGTTGTGTTTATTATGCCCAGTGCATTTAGTATGATTACGACCATATGTAGCAATTGATACGACGGGAATTTTCCGATTGTTTGTTTGTTGCTTTGATAAACTGCACGCATCATAGTTAGCTACCTCAGTAGAACACATGTCCAACTCTGAAACACTCAAAGCAGAAAAAACGTGTTCTAATTTAACTGACTCCTTACCCAGACCAGTAGTCTCGCATCTTCCATTTAAATCTGGCTTCAGGATGGAGGGAATTGGTGTTCTGTGGGGATTAGCCTTCTGCTTTGTTTTTAGCCCCGCTCGGCATCCGCGTTTCCGATCACACCGCTGGCGTCTGCTTCGTAGACAGCCCCCGCTGCTAGTATACTCCCCTGCTTCACAAGCCGCTGGATGTAGCCGTCGAAGTATTCCCGTGCTAGTTAGCAGGTCTAGCAAGCACGCGTCTATCAGTCCAAAACGGCCCGATATGTCCACATCCAGAAGTGTCTGGCGGTCGTACGTGATCACGGAGTGACCACGATGTGAGCCAATCATAAAGTTTGTACAATTGTCCGGTATTTCTGCCAAATGTTCCATATTTAGCAGGAGCTCCTCGAGGTCGCAGCCCTTCCGGGCGCCGCCATCTTGGCAGCATATGTTGTTCCAAAACCTGTATGTACCTTTCAGCATTCATGGTGCCTTCACAAATGGGTAAGTTACCCATGCCTTGGGCACTAATGCACCTCCATACCCTCACAGATGCTGGCTTTTGAACTTTGTGTCGATGACAGTCTGGATGGTTTGCTTCCCCTTTGGTCTGGATTAAAAGATGTTGAATATTTCCAAAAATAATTTGAATTGTGGACTCGTCAGACCACAGAACACTTTTCCACTTTGCATCAGTCCATCTTAGATGATTTTGGGCCCAGAGGTTCCGGCTGCATTTCCGGATGTTGTTGATAAATGGCTTTCGCTTTGCATAGTAGAGCTTTAACTTGCACTTACAGATGTAGCGACGAACTGTATTTAGTGAAAGCTCCTCTCTGAGCTGCTACCTTACCGTGGTAGAGGAGTTTGCGTGTCCCAATAATCCTAGGAGCTATGTTGTCTGGGGGTTTTCATGCCCCCTGGTAGGGTCTCCCAAGACAAACAGGTCCTAGGTGAGTGATCAGACAAAGAGCAGCTCAAAGACTTCAATGGAATTACAACGAAATGAACCCAGATTTCCCTCGCCCGGACGTGGGTCACCGGGGCCCCGCTCTGGAGCCAGGCCCGGAGTTGGGGCACGATGGCGAGCGCCTGGTGGTCGGGCCTGTTCCCATGGGGCCCGGCCGGGCACAGCCCGAAGAGGCAACGTGGGTCATCCCTCCAATGGGCTCACCACTCATAGGAGGGGCCATAGAGGTCGGGTGCATTGTGAGCTGGGCGGCAGCCGAAGGCAGGGCACTTGGCGGTCCGATCCTCGGCTACAGAAGCTAGCTCTTGGGACGTGGAACGTCACCTCACTGGGGGGGAAGGAGCCTGAGCTAGTGCGCGAGGTAGAGAAGTTCCGGCTGGATATAGTCGGACTCACCTCGACGCACAGCAAGGGCTCTGGAACCAGTTCTCTCGAGAGGGACTGGACCCTCTTCCACTCTGGCGTTGCCGGCAGTGAGAGGCGACGGGCTGGGGTGGCAATTCTGGTTGCCCCCCGGCTCAAAGCCTGTACGTTTGAGTTCAACCCAGTGGACGAGAGGGTAGCTTCCCTTCGCCTTCGGGTGGGGGGACGGATCCTGACTGTTGTTTGTGCTTACGCACCAAACAGCAGTTCAGAATACCCACCCTTTTTGGGTACACTCGAGGGAGTACTGGAAAGTGCTCCTCCGGGTGATTCCCTTGTCCTACTGGGAGACTTCAACGCTCATGTTGGCAACGACAGTGAAACCTGGAGAGGCGTGATTGGGAAGAATGGTCGCCCGGATCTAAACCCGAGTGGTGTTTTGTTATTGGACTTTTGTGCTCGTCACAGTTTGTCGATAACAAACACCATGTTCAAACATAAGGGTGTCCATATGTGCACTTGGCACCAGGACACCCTAGGCCGCAGCTCCATGATCGACTTTGTAGTTGTGTCATCGGATTTGCGGCCTTATGTTTTGGACACTCGGGTGAAGAGAGGGGCGGAGCTTTCTACCGATCACCACCTGGTGGTGAGTTGGCTGCGATGGTGGGGGAGGATGCCGGACAGACCTGGCAGGCCCAAGCGCATTGTGAGGGTCTGCTGGGAACGTCTGGCAGAGTCTCCTGTCAGAGAGAGTTTCAATTCACACCTCCGGGAGAACTTTGAACATGTCACGAGGGAGGTGCGGGACATTGAGTCCGAGTGGACCATGTTCCGAACCTCTATTGTCGAGGCGGCTGATTGGAGCTGTGGCCGCAAGGTTGTTGGTGCCTGTCGTGGCGGTAATCCCAGAACCCGTTGGTGGACACCAGCAGTGAGGGATGCCGTCAAGCTGAAGAAGGAGTCCTATCGGGTTCTTTTGGCTCATAGGACTCCGGAGGCAGTGGACGGGTACCGACGGGCCAAGCGGTGTGCAGCTTTAGCGGTCGCGGAGGCAAAAACTCGGACATGGGAAGAGTTCGGGGAAGCCATGGAAAACGACTTCCGGACGGCTTCGAAGCGATTCTGGACCACCATACGGCGCCTCAGGAAGGGGAAGCAGTGCACTATCAACACCGTGTATGGTGCGGATGGTGTTCTGCTGACTTCGACTGCGGATGTTGTGGATCGGTGGAGGGAATACTTCGAAGACCTCCTCAATCCCACCAACACGTCTTTCTTTGAGGAAGCGGTGCCTGGGGAATCTGTAGTGGACTCTCCTATTTCTGGGGCTGAGGTCGCTGAGGTAGTTAAAAAGCTCCTCGGCGGCAAGGCCCCGGGGGTGGATGAGATCCGCCCGGAGTTCCTTAAGGCTCTGGATGCTGTGGGGCTGTCTTGGTTGACAAGACTCTGCAGCATCGCGTGGACATCGGGGGCGGTACCTCTGGATTGGCAGACCGGGGTGGTGGTCCCTCTCTTTAAGAAGGGGGACCGGAGGGTGTGTTCCAACTATCGTGGGATCACACTCCTCAGCCTTCCCGGTAAGGTTTATTCAGGTGTACTGGAGAGGAGGCTACGCCGGATAGTCGAACCTCGGATTCAGGAGGAACAGTGTGGTTTTCGTCCTGGTCGTGGAACTGTGGACCAGCTCTATACTCTCGGCAGGGTTCTTGAGGGTGCATGGGAGTTTGCCCAACCAGTCTACATGTGCTTTGTGGACTTGGAGAAGGCATTCGACCGTGTCCCTCGGGAAGTCCTGTGGGGAGTGCTCAGAGAGTATGGGGTATCGGAATGTCTTATTGTGGCAGTCCGCTCCCTGTATGATCAGTGTCAGAGCTTGGTCCGCATTGCTGGCAGTAAGTCGGACACGTTTCCAGTGAAGGTTGGACTCCGCCAAGGCTGTCCTTTGTCACCGATTCTGTTCATAACTTTTATGGACAGAATTTCTAGGCGCAGTCAAGGCGTTGAGGGGTTCCGGTTTGGTGGCCACGGGATTAGGTCTCTGCTTTTTGCAGATGATGTAGTCCTGATGGCTTCATCTGGCCGGGATCTTCAGCTCTCACTGGATCGGTTCGCAGCCGAGTGTGAAGCGACTGGAATGAGAATCAGCACCTCCAAGTCCGAGTCCATGGTTCTCGCCCGGAAAAGGGTGGAGTGCCATCTCCGGGTTGGGGAGGAGACCCTGCCCCAAGTGGAGGAGTTCAAGTACCTAGGAGTCTTGTTCACGAGTGGGGGAGGAGTGGATCGTGAGATCGACAGGCGGATCGGTGCGGCGTCTTCAGTAATGCGGACGTTGTATTGATCCGTTGTGGTGAAGAAGGAGCTGAGCCGGAAGGCAAAGCTCTCAATTTACCGGTCGATCTACGTTCCCATCCTCACCTATGGTCATGAGCTTTGGGTCATGACCGAAAGGATAAGATCACGGGTACAAGCGGCCGAAATGAGTTTCCTCCGCTGGGTGGCGGGGCTCTCCCTTAGAGATAGGGTGAGAAGCTCTGCCATCCGGGAGGAGCTCAACGTAAAGCCGCTGCTCCTCCACATCGAGAGGAGCCAGATGAGGTGGTTCGGGCATCTGGTCAGGATGCCACCCGAACGCCTCCCTAGGGATGTGTTTAGGGCACGTCCAGCTGGTAGGAGGCCACGGGGAAGACCCAGGACACGTTGGAAAGACTATGTCTCCCGGCTGGCCTGGGAACGCCTCGGGATCCCCCGGGAAGAGCTAGACGAAGTGGCTGGAGATAGGGAAGTCTGGGCTTCCCTGCTTAGGCTGCTGCCCCCGCGACCCGACCTCGGATAAGCGGAAGATGATGGATGGATGGATGGATGGGTTTTCTGAAGTGTTCTTGAGCCCATGTGGTGATATCCCTTAGAGATTGATGTCGGTTTTTGATACAGTGCAGTCTGAGGGATTGAAGGACACGGTCATTCAATGTTGGTTTCCGGCCATACCGCTTATGTGGAGTGATTTCTCCAGATTCTCTGAACCTTTTGATGATATTATGGACCGTAGATGTTGAAATCCCTAAATTTCTTGCAATTGCACTTTGAGAAACGTTGTTCTTAAACTGTTTGTTCACGCAGTTGTGGACAAAGGGGTGTATCTCGCCCCATCCTTTCTTGTGAAAGATCAAGCATTTTTTAGGAAGCTATTTTTATACCCAATCATGGCACCCACCTGTTCCCAATTAGCCTGCACACCACTGGGATGTTCCAAATAAGTGTTTGATGAGCATTCCTCAACTTTGTCAGTATTTATTGCCACCTTTCCCATTTAGCCGACCAAATGTTGAGCAATTTAGTCAATTAAAACGAGACTAAAATCTCTACTCGGGATACATCCCTGACATTTTTATGGGAACTGGATTCCACGAAAGACTAGTATGCGCGTTAAAAAACAAATTATAAAAAAAGTAGGGCATTCAAAAAAGTGTTTTTAGAAAAATCAAAAGAAGTGAGAAAATTCATAGTAAAATAAAAATTCTGATTCCAGAACCCCAACCTCGGTCCTGAGAGGCCACTTTTCCCCCGACATCTACCAAACCTATGGAGAAAGACGCTGCAGCAGAAGAAGAGGCCAAGCAGGTCCTTAGAGATGCTGCCAAGAAAGAAAACAGCCGGTGTTAATCGCCCATGTAACGGTTCAGCAGACAGCTCTCGGGAACCTGAGGAGGGAAGGTGGCGTGAAATCGCAGACACCTGGTGGCACTTTCTACAGTAGCTGTGCAGCTGGTGTGGCGAGCACACAACCCCCTGGGCAGCTGCGGCTCCGACAGTGCACAGGACTTGGACTGATGTTATTCACTAAACCTTCTTTTTACAACATCTTCCTGCAGTCCTGCAGCTTCTTTATGTGTGCAAACCTGGTGAGTTAACAACCAAATTTTCCTCCAATAAACAACAAACTAATTTTTTTCTTATATTTTAGTAATTTACAAAAAAGGTAAAGCTTAGAGCTAGCAGCTACACAGCAGCTAAGCACACAATAGCACACAAGCTGAACATACCGTAAGTAAGACAAGTTCTTCATTGAATACCACTGCAATTTTGTCAACAAGTATCAAATAATTATAGTTGTATACTACTTACAAATACAAAACCCAAAACCAGTAAAGTTGGCATAATGGGTAAATGGTAAATAAAAACAGAATACAATAATTTGGAAATCCTTTCCAATTTATATTCAGTTGAATAGACTGCAACTACTTGTTGAATGGGATTGTGCTGAATATTGTAATTTTTCTGAAGGAACTCTCCTGACGGAATAAATAAAGTACTATCTATCTATCTATCTATCTATCTATCTACTAGATACTTAATGTTCGAACTGTGAACTGAGACTCAGAAAGTTGAGGAATGCTCATCAAATACTTATTTTGTCATGCCTGTTAATGTGGGTTTATGTTTGATCATGATTATGTCCCACTCTCCCTTGTGGAGGGGGTCCGGTCCGATCCGGTGGCCATGTACTGCTTGCCTGTGTATCGGCTGGGGACATCTCTGCGCTGCTGATCCGCCTCCGCTTGGGATGGTTCCTGCTGGCTCCGCTGTGAACGGGACTCTCGCTGCTGTGTTGGATTCGCTTTGGACTGGACTCTCGCGACTGTGTTGGATCCATTATGGATTGAACTTTCACAGTATCATGTTGGACCCGCTCGACATCCATTGCTTTCCTCCTCTCCAAGGTTCTCATAGTCATCATTGTCACCGACGTCCCACTGGGTGTGAGTTTTCCTTGCCCTTATGTGGGCCTACCGAGGATGTCGTAGTGGTTTGTGCAGCCCTTTGAGACACTAGTGATTTAGGGCTATATAAGTAAACATTGATTGATGATCATGTTATGTTTTGTTTTTGGACTCTTGTTTCCCGTTTTGCACTTCCTGGTTTTGTTGGTTTCCATAGTTACTCATTAGTTTCCACCTGGTCTCCAAGTCACGCCCCTGCCCTCAGCCCCACACCTGTTTCTCATCATCATAGTCACTATTTAAGTCATTTGTTTTCTGTTCCTCGGCCTGGGAGCTTTGCTTACTTAATGCTGTACTACAGGGGTCTCCAACCTTTTTGAAACCAAGAGCTACTTCTTGGGTACTGATTAATGCGAAGGGCTACCAGTTTGATACACACTTAAATAAATTGCCAGAAATAGCCAATTTGCTCAATTTACCTTTTGATAAATAAATCTATATATATAAAAAATGGGTATTTCTGTCTGTCATTCCGTCGTACATTTTTTTTCCTTTTACGGAAGGTTTTTTGTAGTGAATAAATGATGAAAAAAATACCTAATTGGCCGGTTTAAAAGAGGAGAAAACACGAAAAAAATTAAAATAAAATTTCGAATCTTTAAAATTCAAAATTCAACCAAAAAAAATTAATGGAAAAACTAGCTAATTCGAATCTTTTTGAAAAAAATAAATAAATAATTTATGAAACATTCATTAGTAATTTTTCCTGATTAAGATTAATTTTAGAATTTTGATGACAGCTTTAAATAGGTTAAAATCCAATCTGCACTGTTAGAATATGTAACAAATTGGACCAAGCTATATTTCTAACAAAGACAAATCATTATTTCTTCTAAATTTTCCAGAACAAACATTTGAAAAGATATTCAAAATAATTTAAAACAAGATTTAAATTTGATTCTAGAGATTTTTCTAGATTTGCCAGAATAATTTTTTGGAATTTTAATCATAATAAGTTTGAAGAAATATTTCACAAATATTCTCCGTCAAAAAAAACAGAAGCTAAAATGAAGAATTAAATTAAAATGTATTTATTATTCTTTACAATAAGGTTGTATTTTTTCTCTAAAATTGTCTTTCTGAAAGTTATAAGAAGCAAAATAAAAAAATGTTTTAATTTATTTAAACAAGTGAAGACCAAATCTTTAAAATATTTTCTTGCATTTTCAAATTGTATTTGAGTTTTGTCTATCTTAAAATTAAAAATGTCCAGCAAAGCAGGACCAGCTTCCAAATAAATAAATTCCAATTTGAAAAATAGAGGCAGCTCACTGGTAAGTGCTGCTATTTGAGCTATTTTTAGAACAGGCTAACGGACGACTCATCTGGTCCTTACGGGCTACCTGGTGCCCCTGCTGTACTACTTGCTACATGCTTGTGCTACATGCTATTTACTATGACCATGCACCTACCTTGCCTTGCCACGCTGATGATTGTTTTGACCACGCCACGTAAGATCGTGTTTGTATTTATGCCTCTGTGCAAGTTTTTGGTTTGTTTTGTACCTTTGATAGTATCTTTTGTTTATTTGTATATAGTCACGCCATTGTGCGGTTTTGTTTGGAGTTTAGTCTAGGTTATTATCCGCCACTGAGCGCGCCCTTTGTTTTTCCTTTTTGTATTATAGTATATCAATCAATCAATCAATCAATGTTTACTTATATAGCCCTAAATCACATTAATCAAGTACCTACATTCTCGCCTGGGTCATTCCAAATTCCCTCTGCATCGAAGAAGCAAACCAAATCCAAGACAAAGTCCTGACATATTTGGAACATCCCACAGGTGATCAGGCTAATTGGGAACAGGTGGGTGCCATGATTGGGTATAAAAGCAGCTTCCATGAAATGATCAGTCATTCACAAACAAGGATGGGGTGAGTGTCACCACTTTGTGAATAAATGTGTTTAAGAACAACATTACTCAGGCGGTACTGCATCAAAAAGCGACATCAGTGTGTAAAGGACATCACCACATGGGCTCAGGAACACTTCAGAAAACTGGAGTCAGTAACTACAGTTCATTGCTGCATATGTAACTCCAAGTTAAAACTCTACAATGCAAAGCGAAAGCCATTTATCAACAACACCCAGAAAAACCGCAGGGCCCATCTAAGGTGGTCTGACGCAAGGTGTAAAAGTGTTCTGTGGTCTGACGAGTCCACATTTCAAATTTTTTTGGGAAACTGTGGACGTTGTGTCCTCCGGACCAACGAAGAATAGAACCATACGGACTGTTATAGGCGCAACGTTCAAAAGCCAGCATCTGTGATGGTATGGGGGTGTATTAGTGCCCAAGGCATGGGTAACTTACACATCTGTAAAAGCGCCATTAATGCTGAAAGGTACAAACAGGTTTTGGAGCCCAAACATCGTCTTTTTCATGGACGCCCCTGCTTATTTCAGCAAGACAATGCCAAGCCACGTATTACGTGGCTTCATAGTAAAAGAGTGCGGGTACTAGACTGGCCTGCCTGTAGTCCAGACCTGTCTACCGTTGAAAATGTGTGGCGAATTATGAAGCGTTAAATACCACAACGGAGACTCCGGACTGTTGAACAACTTAAGCCAGAATTGGAAAGAATTCTACCTTAAAAGCTTCAAAAATTGGTCTCCTCAGTTCCCAAATAGTGTTGTTAAAAGGAAAGGCCATGTAACACAGTGGTAAAAATGCCCCTGTGCCACTTGTCATTAAATTCTATCCATCCATCCATATTCTACCTCTTATTCCCTTTGGGGTCACGGGGGGCGCTGGTGCCTATTTCAGCTACAATCGGGCGGAAGGCGGGGTACACCCTGGACAAGTCGCCACCTCATCGCAATATTGCTATCGACTTAAGGCTCTGGTATCAGTATCATTTCGGAAGTGAAAGGGTTGTATCGGAACACTTCCCTATTGAACGCCACATGCTCCTATTAGTGAGTTTATTATGGATATAACGTTAAGTCATGATGCCATTATTCATGCTCTCATTAGGAAATAACATGTTTGTTTCTATTCGGAATAAACGGGACATGAAGCCCTTATAGTTTGCTTTGAAATTCTTTTTGTGGGCGCAAAAATGTTCCAAGCGCAACAACAACAACAAAAATCTATTTCCAGCCACACATAAAAAAAGGAAAATGGCAAAGCTGCCCTAATTAAGTGTAAAGTGTACTTGAACGAGATGTGATGTGGTTTGTGCCTCGTTTCATATTTGGATGCTGGCTGGCCGCTCTCACGGTGTGTTTGTGTGTGCGTGTGAGTGAGACTGTGAAACTTTCACCACATCACCATTTTGTTGTATTGCATTAACTTATAGCCGGAGATGGACATAACTATGTTTTCCAACCATGGGAAGGAAAAAAAAAGAAGTGAGGGTGGCGGTAGAGAGAGAAGAAGAAGATATTTATTGAATTAAAGAAAGAAATCATCGAAAACATGACCGACTTGGCAAAACAGTTCAAAGCGTTGCACTGCTCGTCTGCGCCACTCTGAAGCAGGATGGGACATTTATCCATGAAAATAAGTAAAGGCTGACGATGGTGTTTGTTACGACAGCACATACAAATATACATAACGCTCTTCAGGCGTTAAACATGGGACGGTTGAGTAAGTAGGAATAGCTTTTGTTTTATTCGAAAACGTTGCTTGGCCGGATGAATGAAGAATCCATAAGAGTAGAAACGCTATGGACGACCAGAAAACCTTAGGCCGCATTGGGTTGAAAAAAATTTGGGACCCTGTCAAAGCTATTTTTTGACAAACCCCAAAATGCAGAGATGGAGGCAGGCATGGAGTGATAAAACATTATTTTAGTATATATACTTAGACAAAACCAAACAAAGGGTTCAAACCAAAAGTGCGCTTGTGGGCGGATAAAGAACAAAAGGCCTAGCGTGGAAGCTAACAGGTATCTAGCGGAAAACAGAAAAACTGGAAACAGCTAATGGCTAACAAGAAAACAAAAAGCTAGGAGAAAACAAACTACAAATAGCTAACAAAAACAGCTTACCGCTACGACGACCAGGACAAGATGTAGCACGACAGGTAATAGCTGAAATGATGCCAGACACGACAGGTAGCAAAGACACAAGAGTGACATGAGGCAACAACAATACAAATGACAATACAATGATCCAGCACTGACTGGAAGACAAAGTGGGTACAAATAGGAGCGGGCTGATTGACGACAGGTGTGGCCAGGTGCCAATCAGCCGCAGATGAGGTGACAACAGCACACAGGGAGACAAAATGGAAGCTGAAGAAATATAAGAGCACTTGGCAGGAACTAAAGACAGGAGATACTAAACACATAGGAAACACAGACAAATTCAGAGGAAAAAACTAAAACATAGACAAACTGTCAGGGGAAAGCCTGACAGCCCCCTGCCTTTAGGCACTTGTACTTCCGCTTCATAACACTAAACAAAAGGAAATACTGTAGACGTTCACCCCGCAGCACCTGCCATTCATACACATGAGGGAGGGTGACACAGGTGGGCACAATTAGGCAATCAGGAGAGACATCAGACCAGTGAAACAGGAGGAAGGGCAAGCGATCCGAAACGAGAGGGAGGGTTAACCTTTCAAAATAAAACAGGAAATGATAAGCCAACATGAAACCAGACGAAACCCAGACATGACTTCACCCAGGTGTGACATAAATAATATATATATTAAGTACAGGGCAACGGCATGGCGCAATTGGGAGAGTGGCCGTGCTAGCAACCTGAGGGTTTCTGGTTCGATCCCCACCTTCTACCAACCTAGTCACGTTCGTTGTGTCCTTGAGCATGACACTTCAGCCTTGCTCCTGATGGGTCGTGGTTAGGGCCTTGCATGACAGCCCCCGCCATCAGTGTGTGAATGTGTGTGTGAATGGGTGAATGTGGAAGTAGTGTCATAGCGCTTTGAGTACCTTGAAGGTAGAAAAGCGCTATACAAGTAAAATAGGCTGACCCTATTGTGAAATCCCAAAAAGAGGATACATATATGCGTGCCAAGGCCGGGACTATGTGAAAATTTGCCAATGATACTTGAACTTGCTTTAAAAATGATATATTTATTCAAATAAAGTATGGGGTGTGTATATTGTAGCATCCCGGAAGAGTCAGTGTTGCAAGGGGTTCTAAGTATTTGTTCTGTTGTGTTTATGTTGTGTTACGGTGTGGATGTTCTCCCGAAATGTTCTTGTTTGGTCTGGGTTCACAGTGTGGCGCATATTTGTAACAGTGTTAAAGGCCTACTGAAATGAGATTTTCTTATTTAAATGGGAATAGCAGGTCCATTCTAGGTGTCATACTTGATCATTTTGCGATATTGCCATAATTTGCTGAATGGATTTAGTAGAGAACATCGACGATAAAGTTCGCAACTTTTGGTCGCTAATAAAAAAGCCTTGCCTTTACCGGAAGTAGCAGACGATGTGCGCGTGACATCACGGGTTGTAGGGCTCCTCACATCCTCACATTGTTTATAATCATAGCCTCCTGCAGCAAGAGCTATTCGGACCGAGAAAGCGACAATTTCCCCATTAATTTGAGCGAGGATGAAAGATTCGTGGATGAGGAAAGTTAGAGTGAAGAACTAAAAAAACAAAAACAAAACGCGATGGCTCCGGGCGGTGGCAGTGGGAGCGTTTCAGATGTAATTAGACACATTTACTAGGATAATTCTGTAAAATCCCTTATCTGCTTATTGTGTTGATAGTATTTTAGTGAGATTATAAAGTCATACCTCAAAGTCGGAGGGCTGCGGTGAACGCCAGTGTCTCTGAGAGAAGCCGAGCAGCCAAGCTCACAGGTGCCTTTTTGAAAGCTACAGGAGGAGGTCCCATAATCCACTGAAGTCTCCAGTAAGAGCCGAATTAATATCAGAATTTTCCCATCCAAAAACTTGCTGGTTGACGTAGAGAAACATTTTCGCTTGACCGCTCTGTGTTAAAGCTTCACAACAAACAAAGAAACACCGGCTGTGTTTCGGTGCTAAAGGCAGCTGCAATCCACTGCTTTCCACCAACAGCATTCTTATTTATAGTCTCCATTATTAATTAAACAAATTGCAAAAGGTTCAGCAACACAGATGTCCAAATTACTGTGTAATTATGCGATGATAAGAGACGACTTTTAGCCGTAAGTGGTGCTGGGCCAATATGTCCGCTACAACCCGAGATGTCACAAACACGCGTCATCATCAAGTCATCATTCTGCGATGTTTTCAACAAGAAACTCCGCGGCAAATTTAAAATTGTGTAATTTAGTAAACTAAAAAGGCCGTATTGGCATGTGTTGCAATGTTAATATTTCATCATTGATATATAAACTATCAGACTGCGTGGTCGGTAGTAGTGGGTTTCAGTAGGCCTTTAAAGTTGTTTATACGACCACCCTCAGTGGGACCTGTATGGCTGTTGATCAAGTATGCTTTGATTGGCTATATGTGCATTACCTCGCTCCCTCACTAATGTCGCTGCATGTGCACACCTTCACAATTTGTTTTGATTCTAACCCCTCTTAATCCTGTACATACGTTGAAAATACATGCAAACTTGACAGAAAAGCGCCGGACATTTGAGGCATTTATGAAACCCCGCCCGGACACCCCGGACAGTCCCACAAAAGAGGACATGTCTGGGGAAAAGAGGACGTATGGTCAGTCTAAAGCGGGGATCGGCAACCCACGGCTCTTTAGCGCCGCCCTAGTGGCTTTCTGGAGCTTTTTCAAAAATGTATGAAAAATGGAAAAAGATGAAGGGAAAAAAATATATTTTTTGTTTTAATATGGTTTCTGTAGGAGGATAAACATGACACAAATCTCCCTAATTGTTATAAAGCACACTGTTTGTTTTAACATGCTTCACTGACTCAAGTATTTGGCGAGTTTTGGCGGTCCTTGAACTCACCATGATTTGTTTACATGTACAACTTTCTCCAACTCTCTAGGACGTGTTTTATGCCACTTCTTTCTCCGTCTAATTTTCTCACCCAAACTTTTAACGTTGTGCATGAACGCACAAAGGTGAGTTTTGTTGATGTTATTGACTTGTGTGGAGTGTGCTCATCAGGCATATTTGGTCACTGCATGAGTGTAAGCTAATCGATGCTAACATGCTATTTAGGCTAGCTATATGTGTCAGGCTTGCCCCTGACAGTTTGTTTGTGTTTTGGTTTTTCCTGTGTGTGTGTAGTATTTCCTGTCTTTTGTTCCTGTCAGTGCTCTTATTTTGTCTGTTTCCTGTCTTTCTCCCTGAGTGATGTGTCCTCTCAGCTGCGGCTGATTGGCACCTGGCCACACCTGGTGTCAATCAGCCCGCTCCTATTTAGACCTGTCTTCCCATCCAGTCAGTGCTGGATTATTGTCGATGTCACTTCCGTATTGTCGTTCCTGTCGTGTCGTTTTGTGTTGTGTCATTGCGGCGTTGCGGTAAGTTATATTTCGGTTTCTGTTTGGAGCTTATTGTCTTTTGTTCCCGTCTTCCGTTTCGTTTTCATTCTACAAGTAACGACTTCTGATTTCCTGTTCGCTAACCGCTAGCTTACACGCTAGGTCCTTTTGTTTTCTAGCTCCCATGCTAGCTCTTTTAGTTTTGTTATCCGCCTCGTGCGCGCTTTTTGTTGTACCCCTTTGGTTTGTTCTTGTTTTAGTATCTTTATTAAATCATGTTTTCTCACTCCATGCCTGCCTCCATCTCTCCATCTTGGGGTTTGTCACCAACTAACTCTGACAATATGCACATATTGCATCATTTTGCCTTGTTTGAAGGTATATTTCAGGTCATTTAGTTCCCTTTAAGTCCTCTTAATTCAATTTATATCTCATGACACACTACGTGTATGTAATATGGCTTTTAAATTTTTTTTCCGGCTCCAGACAGATTTGTATTTGTATTTTTGGTCAAATATGGCTCTTTCAACATTTTGGGTTGCCGACCCCTGGTCTAAAGTATAACCCATTAACCACATATAATAAGTAAATATTACATAGACTGTATGTTATATTTTGTATTGGTACTATGGTACATTTTTAGTCTACTTAGTACCTGCATTATCTTTTCCATCCTTTGAAACCAAGCTACGGTGTGGAACAATTTCCCTTGTGGATCCATCAATCATTCAATCAATCAATGATTATTTATATAGCCCTAAATCACTAGTGTCTCAAAGGGCTGCACAAACCACAACACAAACCACTACGACATCCTCGGTAGGCCCACATAAGGTGACAATGATGACTATGAGAACCTTGCAGAGGACCACATATTTTGACAATACTCCCCCCCCCTCCTCCCCCCCTGTCAAGTGCTCTTAATTTGTCAGGTTCCTGTCTTGTTCCCTGAGTGCTGTGTTCCTCCTCAGTGTGTTTAGTATTCCCTGTCCTTAGTTGCTGTCTAGTGCTCTTATTTTGTCAGCTTCCTGCTCTGTTCCCCTTCAGCTGCGGCTGATTGGCATCTGGCCACACCTGTTGACAATCTGCCGGCTCCTATTTGTACCTGTCTTCTGTCAGTCGCTGGATCATTGTATTGTCATTTGTATTGTCGTTGCCTCATATCACTCTTGTGTCTTTGCTACCTGTCGTGTCTGGCATTATTTCAGCTATTACCTGTCGTGCTACATCTTGTCCTGGTCGTTGTAGCGGTAAGCTGTTTTTTTTAGCCATAGCTATTTCCAGTTTTTCTGTTTGTTATCCTCTAGCTTCCATGCTAAAGTTCCTTTTGGTTTCTTGTTAGCTTCTATGCTAAAGGCCTTTACTTCTTTATCCGCCCACGTGCGCGCTTTTGGTTTGAACCCTTTGTTTGGTTTTGTCTTAGTATTTATATTAAAATCATGTTTGCTCACTCCATGCCTGCCTCCATCTCTGCATCTTGGGGTTCGACAACAAATAACTCTGACAAGGGCATTCCAGAGTACTGGAGCCCGAATGGAAAACGCTCTATAGCCCGCAGACCTTTTTTGGGCTTTGGGAATCACTAATAAGCAGGAGTCCTATGAACGCAGATTTCTTGCCGGGACATATGGTACAATACAATCGGCAAGATAGGATGGAGCTAGACCGTGTAGTATTTTATACTTAAGTAGTAAAACCTTAAAGTCACATCTTAAGTGCACAGGAAGCCAGTGCAGGTGAGCCAGTACAGGCGTAATGTGATCAAACTTTCTTGTTCTTGTCAAAAGTCTTGCAGCCGCATTTTTGTACCAACTGTAGTCTTTTAATGCTAGACATGGGGAGACCCTAAAATAATATGTTACAGTAATCGAGACGAGACGTAACAAATGCATGGATAATGATCTCAGCGTCGTTAGTGGACAGAATGGAGCGAATTTTAGCGATATTACGGAGATGAAAGAAGGCTGTTTTAGTAACGCTTTTAATGTGTGGCTCAAAGGAGAGAGTTGGGTCGAAGATACCCAGATTCTTTACCGAGTCGCCTTGTTTAATTGTTTGGTTGTCAAATGTTAAAGTTGTATTATTAAATAGAGGTCGGTGTCTAGCAGGACCGATAATCAGCATTTCCGTTTTTTTGGCATTAAGTTGCAAAAAATTAGCGGACATCCATTGTTTAATTTCATTAAGACACGCCTCCAGCTGACTACAGTCCGGCGTGTTGGTCAGCTTTAGGGGCATGTAGAGTTGGGTGTCATCAGCATAACAGTGAAAGCTAACACCGTATTTGCGTATGACGTCACCCAGCGGCAGCATGTAGATGCTGAAGAGTGCAGGGCCAAGGACCGAACCCTGGGGAACTCCACACGTTACCTTAACATAGTCCGAGGTCACACTTTTATGGGAGACGCACTGCACCCTGTCAGTAAGACAAAAGTTAAACCAAGACAGGGCTAAGTCTGACATACCAATTCGTGTTTTGATACGCTCTAAAAAATATTATTATCGACGGTATCGAAAGCAGCGCTAAGATCGAGGAGCAGCAACATAGATGACGCATCAGAATCCATCGTTAGCAATAGATCATTAGTCATTTTTGCGAGGGCTGTCTCAGTAGAGTGATTTGCCCTGAACCCGGACTGAAAGGTTTCACGTAGATTGTTAGACGCTAAGTGTTCATTTAGCTGCTCTGCAACAATTTCTTCGAGGATTTTCGAAATAAAGGGAAGGTGAGACACCGGTCGGTAGTTTACCATGAGGTCAGGATCGAGGTTAGGTCTTTTAAGGAGAGGATGACTAACCGCTTTTTTGAATGCTAGGGATACAGTGCCCGAGGAAAGTGTTAAGTTTATAATATTTAGCACTGATGGACCTAATAATACAAAGAGCTCCTTGATAAGTTTCCCAGGAAGTGGGCCAAGTAAACATGTTGTTTGTTTTATTCCATGTACACGTTGTAAGGATTCTTCTAATGTTATTTCATCAAAACGAGAGAAACTATTTTGGATATTTGCAATATCCGCCGTATATACAGTCGTATCTGTGCTAATAAAACCCCGTTGTAGGTGGGACGCATTGTCTTTAATCTCCTTTCTAAGAAGTTCAATTTTCTTATTAAAGAACTTCATAAAGTCATCTGCCGAATGGGTCGAGCTACTGGAAGGAGTCCCTTGTTGGGTTAGCGATGCTACTGTACTAAAGAAAAAATTTGGATTGTTTTTATTAAGGCGGATGAGATTTGAGTAATAATTAGTTTTAGCTAAGGTAAGCATGCGTTTATAAGTTATTAAACTATCACTCCATGCTTGATGGTGCAGCTCAAGTTTAGTCGTGCGCCATTTGCGTTCCAGCTTTCTACATAATAATTTCTGAGCTCTAGTTTCTTCAGTAAACCATGGCGTACGCCTTTTTGGAGCCTTTTTTAACTTCAGCGGTGCTATACTATCAATGGTTTCGCGCAGGGCGTTGTTAAAGTTGTTAGTGAGGTTATCAATAGAACCCACATACTTTGGGAATGGTGCCATTACCGAGGGCAGTAGGCCAGCAAGAGTCGTCGTTGTGGCCGTATTAATGTTGCGGCTGCTATAGCAGTTATTGTTAGCTTGCCAAACATGAGTCTGAACTTCGAATTTTATAAGGTAATGATCGGACATTACTTTAGTGTGGAACAATTTATATATGTTATATGAGAGGAAGTATCATAACTTTGGAAACAGTGATACCCCTGACAAGCACTAGGTCCATCGTATTACCGCTGCGATGCGTCGGTTCATTTATTATTTGTGTAAGACCACAGCTATCAATTATAGTTTGGAGCGCCACGCACGGTGGGTCCGATGGGGTATTCATATGGATATTAAAGTCCCCCATTATAATTATATTATCGGCGTGCGTCACTAGATCAGCAACAAACTCTGATAAGTTATTAAACTATCACTCCATGCTTGATGGTGCACCTCAAGTTTAGTCGTGCGCCATTTGCGTTCCAGCGTTCTACATAATAATTTCTGAGCTCTAGTTTCTTCAGTAAACCATGGCGTACGCCTTTTTGGAGCCTTTTTTAACTTCAGCGGTGCTATACTATCAATGGTTTCGCGCAGGGCGTTGTTAAAGTTGTTAGTGAGGTTATCAATAGAGCCCACATACTTTGGGAATGGTGCCATTGTGTATGATGTAAACCATAATACCCAGATTCTTTACCGAGTCGCCTTGTTTAATTGTTTGGTTGTCAAATGTTAAAGCTGTATTATTAAACAGAGGTCGGTGTCTAGCAGGACCGATAATCAGCATTTCCGTTTTTTGGGCGTTGAGTTGCAAAAAGTTAGCGGACATGCATTGTTTAATTTCGTTAAGACACGCCTCCAGCTGACTACAATCCGGCGTGTTGGTCAGCTTTGGGGGCATTTAGAGGCAATGTAGACAATGAAGTTTGTCTAAGACAATGAAGTTTGTCTAAGTCTATTGTGTGACCCTTAATTAATACGTGTGTTACTTAAAAAAAAACCTAATAATTTACAGTCATACCTGGTAGTCGGCATGCAAAAATGAGACGGGAAAATCAATTAATCATTTTATTAGGTGTATGTGTATGCTAGCATTATATGGAGTGAGCGTCAAACTATTCAAAATGCTTCATAAGCGAGTAAAATATGTTTGATGTGAAAGAATGTTGGTTTTTAAATCATGCAGCACTAATGCACACTCTGTTTTTGCCGCTAATTACCATGTGTCGTGTTCAGCGGTTTGTAAAGTTCTGTCACTGCGTGTATTAGCCTGTTTATCAGAGTGTGTATTAACACGCTTTAGCTCAGGGGAGGGTGTGTGCGTGTGTGTGTGTGAGAGAGAGAGAGAGGCCGTGCAAGCCCGAGGATCACAGGTGTGTTTGCAAGCTCCACAGAGAGCCTCCTTCCTCCTCTGACCCCTGCGCCCCCCGGCCCTGAGCATCCTGGGTAATATCAGCCCGCCGAGCACCTGTGTCCAACACGCACACACAAAAACACACACGTCTAATTGCACTTTATCGGCTCGCCATACGGTTCTAATAGCCAGCTGTGTGCAGAGCTCCACTGAAGTGTGCCAACGGTCACTGATGCAGTCGTAATGTTATATGAGAGTGACACACACACACACACACACACACGCACACACACACACATGCATGCACACACACACACACACACACACGCTCATTTTCCACGCTTCATGTGGAACTTTACTGTAGTTCCAACATGTGCAAGGGAGACACTATTGTTTACACTTTTTGTCTACAAAGAGCCACAGACAGGAGAATAGCAAAACTTTATTTACTTCAGGAAATATAAAGTTAGTGGTGGTAATAAATACTGATGTTTATTGTTGGTTCACATGTAGCTCATTGAATGCAGCAATAATGGGACAATAAATTAGAAATATATTCATACAAGGAAGATGGAAGTGGCTCCACGAGTTGGTTTTTGTGTCCCAAGACAACTGCACTTTTTTGGTGGGAATTTTGCCCATCATTTACATGTTTTCCCTTTTCTGCGCCTTCTAAATAGTGAAAAAATGTTAGAAAGAGATGGCTAACAATGCAGGTAATGGCTATACGATATATTCTGCCTATAAAGTCCTTTAAAAACAATGCAAAAACCTCGAACAATCTTTTGTTATGGAGTTTAATTTTTGTCTTTATTACCAAAGCTCTTTTGTTTTACACTGAATTTATGAAACAGATTTTTTTTTTTGCATTTTAATGCTAAAAATGCATTGAAAAAAGTGTGTTTGTTTTAAAAATTCAGTGTAAAAAAAAATGGGTATGAAAATTTAGCGCTGAAAAATGTGTTGGTTCAAAACTCGAGACTGGTTTCTGGTAAATTACGACTGAAGCGATCCATCTTGTCTAAGATGCAGCCAATGAGGTGTCAGTTTTTTAGTCACGTGACAACGTCTTGAGTTTTGAAGCAACAAATATTTCTGCGCTGAATTTCTTTACACTGAATTTTTAGACATTGCATTTTAACAAACTTAATTTTTAAACATTTTGCTCACTTATTTTTTTTAATCAATGAAGTCGTCACTATATTTTGATGTAAAAAAATAAATAAATCCCGTTAGAAAAATTCTAACGCAAAAAATTCAGTTACATTAATTCAGTGTCCAAAAAAAACTTTAATAATAAAGACACACATTACCCTCCTTATTAGCAATGTATGCCTGCTCTAAGTTAGTAACAGACACATTTATTTATTGTAATATTCACAATATTTTGCTTGTTTTAAGGATGACTTCTTTCCTGGGCGCGTGATTTCACAGAGCGCATAGCAATAGTAGCTTTTGTGCGGCAGTAAAACGACTGTTTAAACAAAACAGAAGTCACGTAACTGAAGCTAGCTCTCCAATCAGCTAAAAAAATGTTTTGGTGAATTTTACTGATGAATTTGTGAAAATAAAACAATACATGAATTGATTAACGTGGAGCCCGACTTAAACAAGTTGAAAACTTATTCGGATGTTACCATTTAGTGGTCAATTTTACCGCATATGTACTGAACTGTGCAATCTACTAATACAAGTTCCATCAATCAATCAATACAAAAAGAAAGCCATTGTAAGTTAATAATACTTGTAAACTTTTTAGCATATTTGTTAATGCTAATGTTGCTAGCTTATGATTGCCAAGTATACATATGTATGAAAACACTTCTATCAAGATGTTTAATACCGGTTAATATGAATAGTTTTAGTTATACTTTTAAAACTTACAAACCTTGCTTGGAGTGATGAATGAAGAAACGCTATGGATGACGGGTAAATGGAACGGCACTTGTACTTCCGGTTGAAAGCACTAAACGGAAGGAAATACTGTAGTGAGTGCAGTGGGCGAACAACATCCAAAAGATGGCGCCACGGCACAAAAAAAAGAACACACCATTTTAGTGTCTTAGTGGGTGTTTTATAAAACTATTTAAATGGTAAAAGGATTGTATTAGTGTAGTGCTTTTCTACTTTCAAGGTACTCAAAGCACTTTGACACTACTTCCACATTTACCCATTCACTCATTCACACACTGATGGAGGGAGCTGCCATGCAAGGCGCTAACCAGCACCCATCAGGAGCAAGGGTGAAGTGTCTTGCTCAAGGACACAACGGCAAGACGAGGTTGGTACAAAGGTGGGGATTGAATCAGGGACCCTTGGGCTGCGCACGGCCACTCTACCACTGCGCCACGGGCCGTTTGCGGAAAAAAAAGCCATCAATTAGCCGGACTGTTTTATAAAACGCAGGGCTCAAAGCGTAGGAAAAATGTAGCGGCTTATAGTCGGGAAAATACGGTAGAATCAAGTTGGTATCATGTGAATTTTTAAAATGGATTACCTTCTTGGCTTGCTGCCACAACCTTCTACTGTACAGGTAAGAGGCATGATTTATAATCTAGCATGCACTTTTATTAATTTAAAGGCAATTCGCACAAGCCAGAACGACATCCTTGGTTCAGATCCCACATCAGGGCAAGGAAATGAGAAACCTTGGAGAGGACCGCAGATGTGGCTTGTCTGAGCTGCTGTGACGTAGATGACCATAGTAACTAATTAGATTACCATAGTAACTAATTAGATGACCATAGTAACTAATTGAATGACCATAGTAACTAATCATATTACCATAGTAACTAATTAGATGACCATAGTAAATAATTAGATGACCATAGTAACTAATTAAATGACCATAGTAACTAATCATATTACCATAGTAACTAATTAGATGACCATAGTAACTAATTCAATGACCATAGTAACTAATTATATTACCATAATAACTAATTATATTACCATAGTAACTAATTATATGACCATGGTAACAAATTAAATGACCATAGTAACTAATTATATTACCATAGTAACTAATTTGATGACCATAGTAACTAATTAGATGAACATAGTAACTAATTAGATGACCATTGTAACTAATTAGATTAACATGGTAACTAATTAATGACCATAGTAACTAATTATATTACCATAGTAACTAAATAGATGACCATAGTAACTAATTAGATTAACATAGTAACTAATTAGATGACCATAGTAACTAATTAGATGAACATAGTAACTAATTAGATTAACATAGTAACTAATTAGATGACCATAGTAACTAATTATATTACCATAGTAACTAATTAGATGACCATAGTAACTAATTAGCGTAACATAGTAACTAATTAGATGACCATAGTAACTAATTAGATTAACATAGTAACTAATTAGATGACCATAGTAACTAATTAGATTAACATAGTAACTAATTAGATGACCATAGTAACTAATTGAATGACCATAGTAACTAATCATATTACCATAGTAACTAATTAGATGACCATAGTAAATAATTAGATGACCATAGTAACTAATTAAATGACCATAGTAACTAATCATATTACCATAGTAACTAATTAGATGACCATAGTAACTAATTCAATGACCATAGTAACTAATTATATTACGATAATAACTAATTATATTACCATAGTAACTAATTATATGACCATAGTAACAAATTAAATGACCATAGTAACTAATTATATTACCATAGTAACTAATTAGAAGACCACAGTAACTAATTAGATTAACATAGTAACTAATTAGATGACCATAGTAACTAATTAAATTACCATAGTAACTAATTAGATGACCATAGTAACTAATTATATTACCATAGTAACTAATTAGATGACCATAGTAACTAATTATATTACCATAGTAACTAATTAGATGACCATAGTAACTAATTAGCTTAACATAGTAACTAATTAGATGACCATAGTAACTAATTATATTACCATAGTAACTAATTTGATGACCATAGTAACTAATTAGATGAACATAGTAACTAATTAAATGACCATTGTAACTAATTAGATTAACATGGTAACTAATTAATGACCATAGTAACTAATTATATTACCATAGTAACTAAATAGATGACCATAGTAACTAATTAGATTAACATAGTAACTAATTAGATGACCATAGTAACTAATTAGATGAACATAGTAACTAATTAGATTGACATAGTAACTAATTAGATGACCATAGTAACTAATTATATTACCATAGTAACTAATTAGATGACCATAGTAACTAATTAGCGTAACATAGTAACTAATTAGATGACCATAGTAACTAATTAGATTAACATAGTAACTAATTAGATGACCATAGTAACTAATTAGATTAACATAGTAACTAATTAGATGACCATAGTAACTAATTAGATGAACATAGTAACTAATTAGATTAACATAGTAACTAATTAGATGACCATAATAACTAATTAGATTAACATAGTAACTAATTAGATGACCATAGTAACTAATTAGATGAACATAGTAACTAATTAGATGACCATAGTAACTAGTATATCATCCAAAAGCGCAGATTCCAAGCATTGAAATACTTTGTACAGTTGAAGACTCACGGTCGTTAGAAAACATCATAATGGTAGCTACACTTTCCATCTTAAAGATCTAAAAAAAATAAAATATTCGGGAATGTCCGGCGGGCCCGATTGAAAAGCTTAACGGGACGCATGTGGCCCCCAGGCATTAATTTGCCCAGGTCTGGTTCAGCATAATATTGTGAAAGAATAAAATAGAATGAACTTTATTATGGACCGAATGTCCCTTTGGGACAGAGGACCCTATTATATTTCTAAGGTTTTATTATTATTATTATACCGCCGCCTCTTTGAGCTGTAATTTGACCCCCTTAACATGCTTCAAAACTCACCCAATTTAACACACACATATCAGGACTGGCGAAACTTGCGATCTAATTAAAAAACCAAACCGCAAAACTCAAAATTGCGCTCAGGCGCCCCCTAGGAAAAAACACAGACAAAACTGCTTGTAACTTCCAATAGGAATGTCGTAGAGACAAAAACCTTTATGTAGGTCTGACTTAGACCTACATTTCATACACTTACATCCTTCAGCAAAAATCAACAGGAAGTTTGCAAAAACCCCTTCAAAACAAAAGTTTCCTAAAAAATGTCATTTTTGCCTCTTTGAGCTACAATTTGACCCCCTTAAAATGCTTCAAAACTCACCAAACTGGACACACACATCAGGACTGGTGAAAATTGCGATCTAATAAAAAAATAAAAAATAAACTCAAAATTGCGCTCTAGCGCCCCCTAGGAATAAAACACTGACAAAACTGCTCTTGGGAAGAAAACACAGACAAAACTGCTTGTAACTCCTGGTAGGAATGTTGTAGAGACATGAAACAAAAACCTCTATGTAGGTCTCACTTGGACCTACACTTCATTTATTGACATCCTTCAGCAAAAATCAACAGGAAGTTAGCAATTACCCCTTCAAAATAAAAGTTTTGTAAAAACCTGTCACCTTTTTTCAAACATTGTCTCCTCTGAGCACGTTTGTTGTGTTGGCTTCCAACTCGCACAGGAAAGAGATTAAACCCTTTTGATTAAAAGTTGCACAAAGAGTTTTCCTAACTGCTCCGGTTTTGATTTTACGAGCATTCAAAGAACTCCTGGAGACGCTGCCGTCTCAGGATGGCCGCTGAAAAGCAGGAAGCACCAGCGTGACCACACAATGCAGAGAAGGTAGGTACTGTGCGGGTAAAGATATGTTGAATGGGTGAAAGAAGGAGGCACCAGTTTGACTCCAGAATACAGAGAAGGTAGGTAATGTGCAGGTAAAGATATGGTGTCTGGTTGATGGCAGGAATCACCAGCATGTATGGGTGAAAGAAAAAAAGCACCAGTGTGACCCCAGGATGCGGGGAAGGTAGGTAATGTGCAGGTAAAGATATGTTGAATGGGTAAAGGCAGGAAACACCAGCAAAAGTCGGTCCCGTCCATCGCTGCTTGCAGCTTTAATTGTCATTATATTCGCATAAAACGAGATTAAGGACTCCAATTTAAGGTGCGGTAGTGGGAACAAATATGGGAATAAAAATAAATCACACAAGAGGTAATAAAGATAAAAACTAAGAAATGAAATAAACAGACTACTATCCAATACAAAATAATAAGCAATCTTCCTAACATGCGAATATAACTTTGGTAATATGTGGTTCACGGCATGTAAACGGAGCGTTATTGGCGTTTTAAAATTTTTTTTTGTTTGGAGTGCTTTGTAGGTTGAATACAAACCCCGTTTCTATATGAGTTGGGAAATTGTGTTAGATGTAAATATAAACGGAATACAATGATCTTCAAATCCTTTTCAACCCATATTCAGTTGAATGCACTACTAAGACAAAATATTTGATGTTCAAACTCATAAACTTTATTTTTCTCTTGCAAATAATAATTAACTTAGAATTTCATGGCTGCAACACGTGCCAAAGTAGTTGGGAAAGGGCATGTTCACCACTGTGTTACATCACCTTTTCTTTTAACAACACTCAATAAACGTTTGGGAACTGAGGAAAAACTGGAATTATTTCCCATTCTTGTTTTACGTAGAGCTTAAGTTGTTCAACAGTCCGGGGTCTCCGCTGTCGTATTTTACGCTTCATAATGCGCCACACATTTTCGATGGGAGACAGGTCTGGACTGCAGGTGGGCCAGGAAAGTACCCGCACTCTTTTTTTTACAAAGCCACGCTGTTGTAACACGGGCTGAATGTGGCTTGGCATTGTTTTGCTGAAATAAGCAGGGGCGTCCATGATAACGTTGCTTGGATGACAACATATGTTGCTCCAAAACCTGTATGTACCTTTCAGCATTAATGGTGCCTTCACAGATGTATTTTTTGGGGAAGCTTTTTTTATACCCAATCATGGCACCCGCCTGTTCTCAATTAGCCTGCACACCTGTGGGATGTTCCAAATAAGTGTTTGATGAGCATTCCTCAACTTTATCGGTATTCATTGCCACCTTACCCAACTTCTTAGGCACGTGTTGCTGGCATCAAATTCTAAAGTTAATGATTATTTGCAACAAAAAAAAAATGTTTATCAGTTTGAACATCAAATATGTTGTCTTTGTAGCACATTCAACTGAATATGGGTCGAAAATTATTTGCAAATCATTGTATTCCGTTAATATTTACATCTAATACAATTTCCCAACTCATATGGAAACGGGGGCTTTACGGTGGAAGAGGGGTTAGTGCGTCTGCCTCACAATACGAAGGTCCTGAGTAGTCCTGGGAACAATCCCAGGCTCGGGATCTTTCTGTGTGGAGTTTGCATGTCCTCCCCATGAATGTGTGGGTTACCTCCGGGTACTCCGGCTTCCTCCCCGGGCCTAATATTAAGTCGGCTCTTACTGGAGACATCCCACCTCCAAAGACATGCACCTGGGGATAGGTTGATTGGCAACACTAAATTGGCCCTAGTGTGTGAATGTTGTCTGTCTATCTGTGTTGGCCCTGCGATGAGGTGGCGACTTGTCCAGGTCGTACCCCGCCTTCCGCCCGATTGTAGCTGAGATAGGCACCAGCGACCCCAAAGGGAATAAGCAGTAGAAAATGGATAGATGGATATGGAAACGGAGTTTGTAGTTAAATCCTGTTAGCCGCCTCTTACTAGCAGTTTTTCACTATTTAGATCGTTCAAAAAAGGGAAAGACGTGTGTTCTGGTTTCACATAAGGATTGTGAATGATGGGCAAAATTGAAAAAAAAAAGTGCAGTTCCTACTTTTGGTAAAGGCCTACTGAAACCCACTACTACCGACCACGCAGTCTGATAGTTTATACATCAATGATGAAATATTAACATTGCAACACATGCCAATACGGCCTTTTTAGTTTACTAAATTGCAATTTTAAATTTCCCGCTGAGTTTTTTTGTTGAAAACGTAGCGGAATGATGTGTGTTTGTGACGTTATTGGTTGGAGGGGACATTTTAGCCTAGCACCACTTACGGCTAAAAGTCGTCTCTTTTCATAGCATAATTACACACTATTTTGGACATCTGTGTTGCTTAATCTTTTGCAATTTGTTCATTTAATAATGGAGACTATGAAGAAGAATGCTGTTGGTGGAAAGGCTTCACGGTGGCAGAGGGGTTAGTGCGTCTGCCTCACAATACGAAGTTCCTGCAGTCCTGGGTTCAAATCCATGCTCGGGATCTTTCTGTGTGGAGTTTGCATGTTCTCCCCGTGACAGCGTGGGTTCCCTCCGGGTACTCCGGCTTCCTCCCACTTCCAAAGACATGCACCTGGGGATAGGTTGATTGGCAACACTAAATTGGCCCTAGTGTGTGAATGTGAGTGTGAATGTTGTCTGTCTATCTGTGTTGGCCCTGCAATGAGGTGGCGACTTGTCCAGGGTGTACCCCGCCTTCCGCCCGATTGTAGCTGAGATAGGCGCCAGCGCCCCCCGCGACCCCAAAAGGGAATAAGCGGTAGAAAATGGATGGATGGATGTTGGTGGAAAGCGGTGTATTGCAGCTGTCTTTAGCAACCGAGACACAGCCGGGGTTTCTTTGTTTGTTGTGAAGCTTTAACACAGAGCGGTCAAGTGAACATGTTTCTCTACGTCAACCAGCATGTTTTTGGATGGGAAAGTTGTGATAATAAGTCGGCTCTTACCGGAGACATCAGTGGATTAATGGACCTCCTCCTGCAGCAGCTGTCAAAAAAGGCAGCTGTGATCTTGGCTCCTCCACGGCTTCCATCAAAGACACTGGCGTTCACCGCAGCCCTTCGACTTTGAGGTATGTCTTTACAATCTCAATAAAACACTGTTAAAACAATAAGCAGATAAGGGATCTTCCAGAATGATCCTAGTACGTAAATGTGTCTAATTACATCTGAAACGCTCACACTGCTGCTGACGGGGCCGTCGCTTTTTCTTTTTCTTTTTTTTGTGCTTCACTCTAACATTCCTTATCCACAAATCTTTCATCCTCGCTCAAATTAACGGGGAAATCGTCGCTTTCTCAGTCCGAATAGCTTTTTCTGCTTGAGGCTATGATTATAAACAATGTGAGGATGTGAGGAGCCCTCTCACCGGCGACGTCACGCGCACATCGTCTGCTACTTTCGGTAAAGGCAAGGCTTTTTTATTAGCGACCAAAAGTTGCAAACTTTATCATCGATGTTCTCTACTAAATCCTTTCAGCAAAAATATGTCAATATCGCGAAATGATCAAGTATGACACATAGAATGGACCTGCTATCCCTGTTTGAATAAGAAAATCTCATTTCAGTAGGCCTTTAAGAGTGGGAATATCAAAGCAATAATGACAATACAAAGTGTAAACTGAACTGTCACATTTTCGTCCTCGTTATCTCTGCTGCTCTGCGGAGTTGGGGCTGTCCAGGCTGCTGTGCGGGGACAAAGATGACGTCGCTGGTGCTGATGCTTTCGTAAATTCTCCTTCTTCTCCATCCGTCATTCTTTCGCTTCTAAACGTCTCTGCAGAAGCTCTCCCGTCCGCACTCGACTCCTCGCACGCATCCAGCGCCTTCTCCCCTGGAGCCACTTCGGAGGGAGGCTCCCGGTCGTCCCTGGGATTGTGGTGCTTGAAGTTGTAGCGCTGGTTCTGGAAGAACTTGACAATGGTGTGCTTGGGCAGGTCCAGCTGGGCCGACAGGGTGTGGATGGCCTCCTGGTCTGGGTAGAGGCCCACGTCGCCGATGAAGCTCTGCAGGATCCTTAGCGCCTCCAGGGAAATTCGGGTTCTTGACCGGGCCTTTTTCAGTCCTCCAATGTCAGGGCTCGCCTCGAACCGAGGACCACTTTCTGAGCCGCTCAGGACGGGCGAGGTGATGGGCGGTGGGTCCACACGTAGAGGGGATAGAGGTCTTAGAGGTGGCAGGGATGGTGCCTGTACAAAAATGATCACGGATTCAACATTTTAGGCAGCTCAAACTCCTACTAAGGGTCAAATGGCACAAAATTAGTCAAATAAATACATCTTTGAATTATCACCTAAAAGAAACTTTAATGAAGTATAATTTTAATAATAACAAATAAGATATTAAATGTATCACTTATTTACATATTAGGAAAGCACATGTACAAATACTGTTTCCATATGAGTTGGGAAATTGTGTTAGATGTAAATATAAACGGAATACAATGATTTGCAAATCATTTTCAACCCATATTCAGTTGAATATGCTACAAAGACAACATATTTCATGTTCAAACTGAAAACACTTTTTTTTTTTTGCAAATAATCATTTACTTTAGAATTTCATGCCAGCAACACGTGACAAAGAAGTTGGGAAAGGTGGAAATAAATTCTGCTAAAGTTGATAAATGCTCATCAAACACTTATTTGGAACATCCCACGGGTGTGCAGGCTTATTGGGAATAGGCGGGTGCTATGATTGGATATAAAAGCAGCATCCGTGAAATGCTAAGTAATTCACAAACAAGGATGGGGCGAGGGTCACCAATTTGTAAGCAAATTGTCGAACAGTTTTAGAACAACATTTCTCAATGAGCTATTGCAAGGAATTTAGGGATTTTACCATTATGGTTCGTAAAATCATCAAAAAGTTCAGAGAATCTGGATCAATCACTGCACGTAAGCGATGATATTACGGACCTCAGGCGGTACTGCATCAAAAAACCGACATCACTGTGTAAAGGATATCACCACATGGGCTCAGGAACACTTCATAAAACCACTGTCAGTAACTACAGTTGGTTGCTACATCTGTAAGTGCAAGTTAAAACTCTGCTATGCAAAGCAAAACCCATTTATCAACAACACCAAGGAACGCCGCTGGCTTCGCTGGGCCCGAGCTCATCTAAGATGGGCTGATGCAAAGTGGAAAAGTGTTCTGTCGTCTGACGAGTCCACATTTCAAACTATATTTGGAAACTGTGGACATGGTGTCCTCCGGAACAAAGAGGAATAGAACCATCCGGATTGTTATAGGCGCAAAGTTCAAAAGCCAGCACCTGTGATGGTATGGGGGTGTATTAGTGCCCAAGGCATGGGTAACTTCCACATCTGTGAAGGCACCATTAATGCTGAATGGTCCATACAGGTTTTGGAGCAACATATGTTGTCATCCAAGCAACGTTATTATGGACGCCCCTGCTTATTTCAGCAAGACAATGCCAAGCCACGTGTTACAACAGTGTGGTTTCGTAGTAAAAGAGTGCGGGTACTTTCCTGCCCCGCCTGCAGTCCAGACCTGTCTCACATCAAAAATGTGTGGCGCATTTTGAAGCGTAAAATACGACAGCGGAGACCCCGGACTGTTGAACGACTGAAACTCTACATAAAACAAGAATGGGAAAGAATTCCATTTTCAAAGCTTCAACAATTAGTTTCCTCAGTTCCCAAATGTTTATTGAGTGTTGTTAAAAGAAAAGGTAATGTAACACAATAGTGAACATGCCCTTTCCCAACTACTTTGGGGCACAGGAAATTCTAAGTTGATTATTATTTGCAAGGAAAAATAAAGTTTATGAGTTTGAACATCAAATATCTTGTCTTTGTAGCATATTCAACTGAATATGGGTTGAAAAGGATTTGCAAAGCATTGTATTCCGTTTATATTTACATCAAACACAATTCCCCAACTCATATGGAAACGGGGTTTGTAATTATTTAGACTTACAGTAGACTTAGACTTAGACATTATAATCCACAAAGGGAAATTGTTTCACACAGCAGCTCGGTTACAATGATGGAAAGTGTAAGGATGGAAAGGACAATGCAGGTATAAATAGACTACTAAATATAGCGATGTAAAATATAACATATGTACGTAATATTTACATAATATATTATATATACAGATATATAATAATATATTATGTCTATATCTCATATACAGTATATAACAATTACCAATATACTGTAGACCGGAAGAGTTAGGGTTGCATTGGATTCTGGGTACGTGTTCTGTTGTATTTATGTTGTGTTACGGTGTGGATGTTCTCCTAAAATGTGTTTGTCAATCTTGTTTGGTGTGGCACATATTTGTAACAGTGTTAAAGTTGTTTGTACGGCCACCCTCAGTGTGACCTGTATGGCTGTTGACAAAGTATGCGTGGCATTCACTTGCGTGGGTCTGCAGAAGCCTCAAGCAATATGTGACTGGGCCGGCACCCTGCTTGTATGGTGGAGAAGCAGACGAGTCGGCAGGTTGTAGAGGACGCTAAAGGCAGTGCTATCATGACACACCCTTAATATTATTCTCGGGAGAATGATTGGCCCGGGAGATTATCGGGAAGGGCACTGATATTTGGGAAGATCGCGAAAGTTGGCAAGTATGTTGCTAGGGCGGGAAAGAAGGTGAAATCATTAAAAAATGCATGTTATATTTTTTAAGAAATCTTTTCCTGCGGCCCAGCCTCACTCAGTTTCTGCATCCAGTGGCCCCCAGGTAAATTGAGTTTGAGACCCCCTGCTTTAGAGGGCCGAATAAAATGAAGTGGCGGGCAACACCTGGCCCCCCTGGCCTTGAGTTTGACACCTGTGCTGTACAGTCAAAGTAAACGGTAATTTTGTCAGTCGTAATTCAAAGATGTATTTACTTATCTGACTTTTTCCCATAAACTCACACTCTGCAGTGGCATTAATAGAAATAGGCTCCCATTCCTCAAAGCCACATCAGCATAGTGCATTACCGGGGTGGGGTGGCCTAACCTGCGGTCTGAATAAAGATAATGGCAATTCCTTTTTTTTTCTCGGTGTCAATAATTACAGGCTGAGTTCTGAACGGGAGTGAGGTTGAGCCTGACTGGCAAGCATTTGGGGTTTGGTCGGGGGACCATTTAGCAGGAAGTGTGTAGGCGTCTCAGTGACCACCGGTCTATTTTCAGTGACTTATTACGCAAACAAGACAAAGACGAGGGCTGCTGAGGACTGCGAAGCAGGAAGCTGCCTCTAAGACTGCTGTAAAACGGATCGGTACCTGCTGCTCCGAGATGTGCAGGACAGCGTGGAGTTTGTCGCCGTGCTGCTGCCTGGCCTCCTCCTCGTAAACCTGGTCGCGCTCGGCTTGCGGGACGGAGAGAAACCGGCGAATGGTGCACAGGTTCTCCCACAGTGTGCGGTTCTCTGGGCTCGGGCTTTCTTTCCATCTGAGAAGCTCGCACAGCCAACCCTGGCAGGGAGAAGGGACGGTGATGCCATTTTGGATCGAAACATAACGTTGACAGCACACAGGCGCTCAGAACTCACCTGGCTTTTGTTTGCAGCCACCTTGGCGAACAAAGCCTGGGAGACCTTTGCCCTCTTCATCTCTTGCTGGATCTCCTCATAGATGACCGAGGTGATGCTTACCAAGGAGCCCAGCTTGAGTGGAGTCTCCGTGCTGGACTTGGTCTGCACCTTAACATTTGACAACCAAACAATTACACAAGGCGACTCGGTAAAGAATCTGGGTGTTATCTTCGACCCAACTGTTTCTCGTTTGAGTCACACATCAAGAGTGTTACTAAAATGGCCTTCTTTCATCTACGTCAGGGGTGTCAAACTCACTTCACCAGGGGGCCACTGGATGCAGAGTCTGGGTGAGGCTGGGCCGCTAGAAAATATTTATTGACATTTTTTTTGCATACTCCTCAGCATGTCTAGCTGTATAATCCATCCATCCATTTTCTACCGCTTATTCCCTTTCGGGGTCGCGGGGGGCGCTGGCGAATATCTCAGCTACAATCGGCGGAAGGCGGGGTACACCCTGGACAAGTCGCCACCTCATCGCAGGGCCAACACAGATAGACAGACAACATTCACACTCACATTCACACACTAGGGCCAATTTAGTGTTGCCAATCAACCTATCCCCATGTGCATATCTTTGGAAGTGGGAGGAAGCCGGAGTACCCGGAGGGAACCCACGCATTCACGGGGAGAACATGCAAACTCCACACAGAAAGATCCCGAGCCTGGATTTGAACCCAGGACTGCAGGACCTTCGTATTGTGAGGCAGACGCACTAACCCCTCTTCCACCGTGAAGCCTAGCTGTATAATGACAATTCAAATTGTATTTGTCATGTTTTGTGGTCATGTTCTGTTTGGTTTTGGTTTCATTGTACACTGTTGTTTGTTTTTGTCACCATGACAACTCATTAGTTTTCACCTGTTATGTTTCATGACTCACGCACCTGATTTGTTTGGACTCAATAACTGCACCACTATTTAAGCCTGTAGTTGCCAGGCAGTCAGCCTGGCGACATCACCCTCTAAACACCCTCGATACCCGATTGATTACGCAGTCAATGCCACAGTGCTCATGCCATTGCTCTGTTGTTTTTGACTTCTTCACGCCACAGTAAGTATTTCCTATTTATGTCCACAGTTTAGTGAGTTTCTTTAGTTCATGTTTCATGTCCTAAGTTGTTTTTGTCTCCACCCTCTGGCACTCACCGAGGGTGGACGCTCCCCTTTCCTCTCCCTTATCTCTCCTGCTTGCTTCTTTGTTTTGTCTTGTCTTAACTTTCTTGTTGCCTCTTTTTTGCACTGCTCTCCAAACCTAAACATTGGAACTATTTAACTGGCCTCAACAAAATTGACAAGATCTTGGGTTTGGGGGAACCTGCTGTCGTGACGAGCGGTTGTTGCTGGACACACGACGGACTCTTGGGAGAAGAAGGAGGACCGCGTGCCTGGCGACCTTTTTCTGTCGAGGACGTGAAGATATCCACCTATTCGGAATTATGACAACAGGACGTCTGCTGATTGGAGTAAGCAATGCTCTGGTTTGTCGACAAATTGGAAGTTGCTGGCAGTCATCAAAGTACCCCAAAGCTGCCACAAATGATTGGAGGATGCGAGAAGAACTGTGGATTACATCGGACTGTCTACCCGCAGTTTTTGAGGACCAGTCATACACAATTTTAGAGTGAAAAGCAAATTTTATTTTCACTCGCATACAAATCATTTTAACTTGGATTTTTTCCCTGGCTTCGAGACTCTCCCGAAGATCACTGCAGGAAGACACAACAAATTCCCTTTTTTGTCTCTCATGGACAAACACCTTTTGTTGTGTACTTTGGACTAGCGACGGCAAATACATCAAGGCCGCGGAACAGAGACACACTATGGGCTTATACACACACACACACACACACACACACACATATCCACAAAAAAAAAATACGCCACACATACACCCTCCTGTCCCCCAATCCAACGCCCTCGACGTAATCCCGTAGGGGTGATGAATGGATGACGCAATGTTTGGTCCAGTCGATTTGTACCGCGGGAAAACAAACCACACCAAAGTCCACGTCATGACAGTAACCTTTGTGCACCGCAACTTTCTCTGTGCAAATAAGACACGTCGGGGTGCCCCTTTGCTCAACAAAGGAATATTGCATCTCCCACTTTTCCTGGAATTGTCATTGCTCATCGCAAACATTTCTCTTCACTGCAGGCTATGAAAAAGACCTGTTTGGGGTTGTGGAATATATTTGTTTTTAGCCGACGCACAGAGAAAAATTGTATTTCCGCAATGTGTGTCGTTCCGCTTTTCCTCCCTACAGCAACACGGCAATTGGCGAATAATAGCCGGGAAAGTACCTGGATAGCGAGCGCAAAAAGGTGACGGCTCCCGGAGTGTTATCCGCCGTCATATAGAAATATATGTAGTGTTCATCGTGTGAGGCAATGCAAATTAAACAATATTTTTTTTTAAATAACGGTTTGAATTGGTCCAAGTTATCGGGGACTGTTATTACTGACGGACAGGTGTCGCGGTGTGACTGCAGCCAGACACGTAAGAAAACCCTCGTCTCCATGGCAACGTCTGTCACTTTCACTCATTTGCCGCTTTTCCACTAACGCAGGGGTAGGCAACCCAGAACGTTGAAAGAGCCATTTTGGACCCAAATAACACAACGCTGTCAAGCGCCATTCATATAAAACTTGCAGGCCGCACCAACATTAAACTTTCATATTAAGGTGCAGGCCGCAAAATAATGTCTTGCGGGCCGCGTGTCTGAGACCACTGATCTACGTAATATCGCTAAAATTCGTTCCATTTTGTCCACTAGTCACGCTGAGATCAGTATTCATGCGTTACGTTATTCGTTACGTCTTGTATCGATTACTGCAACGTATTGCCTTTCTCCTTAAAGGGCAATGTCTTGTAATGTTTGGTGATCATGTTTAGTTTGGCTATGTTCTGTTTGGTTTTTGCACTCTGTCAGTTCCTGTTTTTTCACTTCCTGTTTTGTCACCATGACTACCAATCATTTCACCTGTCCTCACGACTCACGCACCTGATTCATTTGAACTCACGCACCTGTTTTCAATAACCACATCACTATTTAAGCCTGTCATTTTCTGTTGGTCGGCCTGGCCTCATTGGGTTCTTTTCATGCTCTGTCCATGCTAGTTTTTCATGCCAAAGTCCATGCTGCTCTTTTCAAGCCACAGTAAGTGTTTGTTTTATGTTCATAGTTTACGTTAAAGTGTTAGTTTTGTTTCATAGTCAAGTTTTTGCACCTCCTCTGTGAGCGCCTTTTGTTTGTACCTTTTTCGAGTTAAAATTAAATCATGTTTATACCTGCACGCCATGTCCCAAGTAGTCCGTCTGCTTTCCTGGGAGAACGACCCCGCAGCAAGCTGCGACCCCCCCATTCTGACATGTCTAGCATTAAAAGATTACAGTTGGTACAAAATGCGGCTGCTAGACTTTTGACAAGAACAAGAAAGTTTGATCATATTACGCCTATACTGTCTTTAAAGTTGTAATACTTACGTATAAAATACTGCACGGTCTAGTTCCATCCTATCTTACCGATTGCATTGCACCATATATCCCAGCAAGAAACCTGCATTCAACGAACTCCGGCTTATTAGTGGTCCCCAGAGCCCAAAAAAAGTCTGCGGTATAGAGCATATTTCTATTCGGGCTCCAGTACTCTGGAATGCCCAGTTCGAGATGCTACCTCAGCAGAAGCATTTAATTCCCATCTTAAAACTCATTTTTATACTGTAGAATTTAAATAGACCCCCTTTTTAGACCAGTTTATCTGCCGTTTCTTTTCTCCTATGCCCCCCCCCCCCCACCCCCTCCCTCGTGGATGGGGCGGGGGTACACAATTTGGTGGCCACGAATGAAGCGCTAAGAAGATTTGACAATATGCTCATTTGCGCCCACTCTTTTTTTTTCTACCTAAGGAATTACATTTATGATGAATTTGTCAAAACGGGCAACAAAGGTGGTGTGCTGAAAGATATAAACATCCCAACAGTCGGCATCCCAGCAAGGATAGACATTGTAAGTGATTGTTTTATTATTGTTTTGTATTTGTTGTTTAGCACTTAGCAACATTGCTACATGATGCTTAGTATTTCACTAGCACTAAATGTAATCGTCACCTATTTCGGATCATCGTTTGTCCCAAAGTAGTCTCTTATGAAGTCTGACATGATCAATAATTGTTGTTGCGATGCTCTTTGAAATCAATGCGCTGCCAAAAATTGCTTTAAATGATCGAAATACATAAATATTATATGTTATTACGTTTTTGTCACTTACTACATTACATGCATAATTACAGTGTGTATATAAAAAACACGTTGATGGACGTTTTTTGGATGTTTTTAGGGCGCTTTATAAGTAGAATGGGTAGAAACCCATTACTTTCGTAGTTAGCCGCCTCTTGCTAGATTTTATTTACGATTTACATTACATTACAAAGAGAAAAACATGTGCGGTTTTGTTTCACATAAGGATTGTGATCAATAGCCCAGGAGGCACAATACATTAATGCAAAGGTGATCATACGTACATGTCCTTTAAAACTAATTTTGAAACAACGTTGCAAAATAGTTGTATTTTTAAATTGAGACAACTTTGATGTCCAACGTTGGATCCATGTTGTTGATTGGGAAATTACCAAATTTCAATGGTCAAATCAATGTCACAACCTGACATTGATTAAACGTGCATGTTGTTTCAGCGGTGTGTTTGTGTTGTACTAAACCCTAAACCGGTGAAGTTGGTCCTTTTTGTAAATCGTAAATAAAAACAGAATACAATGATTTGCAAAGCCTTTTCAACTTATATTCAGTTGAAAAAACTGCAAAGACAAGATATATATAAAGTTCGAACTGGGAAACTTAATTTTTTTGGGGTAAATAATCATTAACTTAGAATTTATTGTCAGCAACTTAATGGCAAAGGAGCATTTTTTACCACTGTGTTACATGGCCTTTCCTTTTAACAACACTCAGTAAACTGTTTGGGAACTGAGGAGTCACATTTTTGAAGCTTTTCCGGCATTGTCTTGCTGGAATAAGCAGGGGCGTCCTTGACATAGATGTTGCTTGGATGACAACATATGTTGCTCCAAAACCTGTATGTACTTTTCAGCATTAATGGTGCCTTCACAGATGTGTAAGTTACCCATGCCTTGGGCACTAATACACTCCCATACCATCACAGATGCTGGCTTTTGAACTTTGCGTCGATAACAATCCGGATGGTTCTATTCCTCTTTGGTCCGGAGGACACGACGTCCACAGTTTCCAAAAACAATTTGAAATGTGGACTCGTCATACCACAGAACACTTTTCCACTTCGCATCAGTCCATTTTAGATTAGCTCGGGCGCAGTGAAGCCGGCGGCGTTTCTGGGTGTTGTTGATAAATGGCTTTCGCTTTACATAGTAGAGTTTTAACTTGCAATTACAGATGTAGCGACAAACTGTAGTTACTGACACTGGTTTTCTGAAGTGTTCCTGAGCCCATGTGGTGATATCCTTTACACGCTGATGTCACTTTTCGATGCAGTACCGCCTGAGTGATCGAAGGTCCGTAATATCATCGCTTACGTGCAGTGATTTCTCCAGATTCTCCGAACCTTTTGATGATATTACGGATCGTAAATGGGGAAATGTTGTTCTTAAACTGTTCGACAATTTGCTCATGCGTTTGTTCACAAAGTAGTGACCCTCGCCCCATCCTTGTTTGTGAACGACTGAGCATTTCATGGACGCTGCTTTTATACCCAATCATGGCACCCACCTGTTCCCAACTAGCCTGTTCACCTGTGGTATGTTCCAAATAAGTTTTTGATGAGCATTCCTCGACTTTCTCAGTCTTTTTTGCCACCTCTGCCAGCTTTTTTGAACCATGTTTCCGGCATCAAATTAACTAATATTTGCAAAAAATAACAACGTTTTTCAGTTTGAACGTTAAATATCTTGTCTTTGCAGTCTATTCAATTGAATATAGGTTGAAAAGGTTTTGCTAATCATTATGTTTTGTTTTTATTCACGATTTACTCAATGTGACAACTTCCCTGGTTTTGGGGTTTGGAGAAAATTGGTTGGAAAAAGATCAAAATTCAATAAGTTGCTAAACGTCAAGACCTAATTCTGTTATGATCCGCCGCCCGGATCAAATATTATTTTGGCTTTTGAGTCTTTTTGTGTTTTTTGATTGTTTTGGATTCTTTCAGTTCCGAGTTGTGCACGTCCTTGTTTTATTCTTGTTACCATGGTTTTGTATTTGTGCCACCTGCTCTTGCTTTTGAGGCGCACCTGTGTTTAATTTATCGCCCTAATATTTAAAGGGGAACATTATCACCAGACCTATGTAAGTGTCAATATATACCTTGATGTTGCAGAAAAAAGACCATATTTTTTTAACCGATTTCCGAACTCTAAAAGGGTGAATTTTGGCGAATTAAACGGCTTTTTATTTATCGGCCTCGGAGCGATGACGTCAGAACGTGACGTCACCTAGGTAATTTTCATTTTCTCAAACACATTACAAACACCGGGTCTCAGCTCTGTTATTTTCCGTTTTTTCGACTATTTTTTGGAACCTTGGAGACATCATGCCTCGTCGGTGTGTTGTTGGAGGGTGTAACAACACTAACAGGGAGGGATTCAAGTTGCACCACTGGCCCGAAGATGCGAAAGTGGCACGAAATCTGCTGCCAGACCCCCATTGAATGTGCCGGAGTGTCTTCACATTTTACCGGCGATGCTAAGGCAGACATGGCATAGAGATGTATGGATAACCTGCAGATGCATTTGCAACGATAAAGTCAACGAAATCACAAAGGTGAGTTTTGTTGATGTTGTTGACTTATGTGCTAATCAGACATATGTGGTCGCGGCGTGACTGCCAGCTAATCGATGCTAATATGCTATTTAGGCTAGCTGTCTGTTCATTTGAAACTAGATACTCACATTTAATGCGAAACAAACACTTACCAATCGCCGATTTAAGTTGCTCCAGTGTCACAAGATGCGAAAGTCCAGATCGTTTAGTCCGCACATTTTGCCGGCGATGCTAAGGCAGCTATTTGTCAATAGCTATTCGCTCAATAGCTTCAGTTTCTTCTTCAATTTCATTTTCGCTATCTGCCTCCATACTCCAACCATCCGTTTCAATACATGCGTAATCTGTTGAATCGCTTAAACCGCTGAAATCCGAGTCTGAATCCGAGCTAACGTCGCTATATCTTGCTGTGCTATTTGCCATTGTTTGTTTATATTGGCAGCACTGTATGACGTCGCAGGAAAATGGATAGAGGCTTAGAAGATAGCGAGAATAAGGCACTTTAAAGCCTTTTTTAGGGATATTCCGGGACGGGTAAAATTTAGGAAAAATATTCAAAAAATAAAATTGATTTTTATTGGTTTTAACCCTTTTGAAATTGTGATAATGTTCCCCTTTAATGTCTTGTGTCTGCTGGGAGTCAAAATTTACCCCCAAAAAGTGCAGTTTGCATCGGTGTCAAAACATGGGGTTTCGTACCGTCATGTGTCTGTCTGCGTTGCCGTTGGAGACGGGGCTTTGGTTGGCGTGCGTGTTCCTCTCTCGCTCTTCCAGGTAGATGCGGTCTCGCTCGCCTTCAGGTAGACTCAGGAAGCCGTGCATGGCCTTCAGGTTGACGAGCAGCGACTGGGAAGCCGAGCGGGGATCTTCCTCCTTGCGGAGGATCTCTGACAGCAAGCCCTGCGCGTGAGGAGGACAAACTTTTAAGGACTTTATTGGTCAAAGCAGCAATCGAGGTGAGGGTACCTGCGTGCGATTAAAGGCCACCCTGGCGAAGACCGCCTGGGAGATGCTGGCTCGCTTCAGTTCATTCCTAACTCGCTGGTAGATGTCCGGGGAGACTTCAGCGCCTGAACAGGTGGCGGAAGGCTCTGCAGGGCCTTTGGGGCCCTTGCACGTTTGTGAGACATATTGCTGGGGGACCGCCTGCGGAGGACGCTGAGAGAGCAAGCGGTTGACGGCCAGTTGCTGGTTGATGAGGTGCGCCATGGCCAGCTGGTGGCGCATGAGCTGCGGGGGCAGGAGGCCAGCCTGCCCCAGGTGAGGTAGAGCTTGGGGGCGCAGCGGAGGACTGGGGGACTGATGTGGCAGGTTGGACGCCCGCGGGTCCATGAGGTGAGCTTTGATGCCTCGGGCGCCGCCCAGGTAGGGTAAAAACGAGGGAAGACGCGTGCTGAGGACACGTGGCTCCCAGTCTCTCTCAACTGTGTCCACAAATATATTCAAGTTTTGATTTATCTTCGTATAAAAGGCAACAAAAAAAGTACAAAATTTACCTTTTACGTCATATTTGTCCTGGGGCTGCCACATTTTGTCGGCATATTCACCTGAATAAATAAAGATAGCCATCAAGAAATGCCATCATACTTTTAAAAGGTTTTATACAAATGAGCCAAAAGTTTTGAATGAAAGAAACTGCTGTTCTTAATGTGTCCACTAGATGTCACAATAACAATTGTTTGTATCTTTGTAGATTGTAAGAATAAACCACATGATGTGCACCAGTCAAGGACAATTATCAAACTACATAAATAATAGGGATGTGGGAAAAAATCGATTCGGATTTGAATCGGGATTCTCACGCTGCGCGATTCAGAATCGCTTCTCATTTAAAAAAAAAAAAAAAATATATATATATATGTATATATATATATATATATATATATATATATCCATCCAACATATATCAATCCAACAAACCACTACACAGCAATACTATAACAATGCAATCCAATTCCAAAACCAAACCTGACCCAGCAACACTCAGAACTGCAATAAACAGAGCAATTGAGAGGAGACACAAACACGACACAGAACAAACCAAAAGTAGTGAAACAAAAATAATATTATCAACAACAGTCTTAATATTAGTTTTAATTTCAACATAGCAGTGATTAAAAATCCCTCATTGACATTATCATTAGACATTTATAAAATAAAAAAAAACCAACAACAATAGTGTCACAGTGGCTTACACTTGCATCGCATCTCATAAGCTTGACAACACACTGTGTCCAATGTTTTCAAAAAGATAAAATATTTTTGGTTCGTTTAATAGTTAAAAACAAATTTACATTATTGCAATCAGTTGATAAAAATTTGTCCTTTACAATTATAAAAGCTTTTTACAAAATCTACTACTCTCCCTGCATGTCAGCAGACTGGGGTAGATCCTGCTGAAATCCTATGTATTGAATGAATACAGAATCCTTTAAAATCGGGAAAACATTTGTTTTTGAATCGATAATTGTGTTGAATTGAAAAAAAAATCGATATTGAATCGAATCATGGGACACCCAAAGTTTCTTAGCCCTAATAAAAAACATCCTGTAATTATTTTTTTATCTTGATAGATTGAAAATTAACACCCATGCATTGACTGATGTACATTATCACATAATTTATTCAGAAAGTATAAATAATGACAAATAAATATAAAATACTTTCAACCGCAACATGTAAATGTAAAAAAACAACAACATCATGATTTGTTCATTTTCAGAATGTGCTCGTTTTATTTTTAAACAAAGAAAACAATCTGAAGTTGTCTTTATTTTTAAGTTATCGTGCCGTGATTTTACCAGTCCGGCCCACTTGGGAGTAGATTTTTCTCCATGTGGCCCCCCATCTAAAATTAGTTTGTCACCCCTGATTTAAAGTGTATTTTCAAAATAATATCAGCACTTCAGTGAGGAAACGAGTGAGCTCAAATAAAATTGTCTGCTTTTGCAAAGTGATTTTTATTTATATAGCGCTTTTTCTCTAGTGACTCAAAGCGCTTTACATAGTGAAACCCAATATCTAATTTTTACATTTAAACCAGTGTGGGTGGCACTGGGAGGAGGTGGGTAAAGTGTCTTGCCCAAGGACACAACGGCAGTGACTAGGATGGCGGAAGCAGGGATCGAACCTGCAACTCTCAAGTTGCTGACACGGCCGCTCCACCAACCGAGCTATACCAAAGATTGTTTTTTATACTTTTTTGATATTCTCACATTTTACTGTCAATCAAAACAGACAATTATTATTTTTGGAACGGTAGAATTTCTCGCATTGAAGATCTAACATGGTGGGTCCCTTTCCTATTTGTACCGACACCAAATCCCAGGTACCAATTTTCGGCACTTTTGTGTATATTCATGTGGAAATAAATGTTAATTTGTTAAATGATAAAATGTATTTTTTTATTTAACATGTAACATTGCTGATAACACAAAATGTGCTTTCCATCTTGTTTGGGTATCATTTGCAAAGTATGTATTCGTTTCAGTTTGTCTTCTCTGAAGTCGGGAAGTAGTCTTTGCCATTAAGCCGAGGATGTCGTTGTGGCTTGTGCAGCCCTTTGAGACACTTGGGATTTAGGGCTATATTAATAAACATTGATTGATTGATTGATTGATTGATTGATTGAAGCTAAGTCTATTCTTTTGTTGAACCCTACAAAATGTGTATACTGTAAGTATTTTACTTATTATCAATCAATCAATCAGACTTTATTTATTCTGCACTTTTCATTCCCAGGCAAGTTGCAACACAAAGTGCTTTACAGGGGGAATAAAAGAAAGAAGAGATGAAAACACACATATACATGCACACACGTGCGGAAAACACGCACACATTCAAATAGATAAATACATAAAATAAGTGTATAAATAAAATGTAAATGATACAAACCCCAAAACCAGTGAAGTTGTCACGTTGTGTAAATCGTAAATAAAAACAGAAAACAATGATTTGCAAATCCTTTCTGACCTATATTTAATTGAATAGACTGCAGAGACAAGATAGTTAAAGTTCAAACTGGAAAACTTTGTTATTCTTTGCAAATATTAGCTCATTTGGAATTTGATTCTTGCAACATGTTTCAAAAAAGCTGGCACAAGTGGCAAAAAAGACTGAGAAAGTTGAGGATTGCTCATCAAACACTTATTTGGAACATCCCGCAGGTGAACAGGCCAATTGGGAACAGGTGGGTGCCGTGATTGGGTATAAAAGCGGCGTCCATGAAATGCTCAGTCATTCACAAACAAGGATGGGGCGAGGGTAACCACTTTGTGAAAAAAATGCATGGGCAAATTGTTGAACAGTTTAAGAACAACGTTTCTCAACGAGCTATTGCAAAGAATTTAGGGATTTCACCATCTAAGGCCTGTAATATCATCAAAAGGTTCAGAGAATCTGGAGAAATCACTGCACGTAACATTGAATGCCGGTGACGTTGGGTCCCTAAGGCAGTACTGCATCAAAAAGCGACATCAGCGTGTAAAGGATATCACCAGATGGGCTCAGCACCACTTTAGAAAACCAATGTCAGTAACTACAGGTCGCCACTACATTTGTAAGTGCAAGTTAAAAGCAATTTATCAACAACACCCAGAAACACCGCTGGCTTTGCTAGGCACAAGCTTGTCTAATATGGACTGATACAAAGTGGAAAAGTTTTCTGTTGTCTGACAAATACACATTATAAATTGTTTTTGAAAACTGTGAACGTTGTGTCCTCCGGACCAAAGAGGAAAAGAACCATGCGGATTGTTCTTGGCGCAAACTTCATAAGCCAGCATCTGTGATGGTATGGGGTGTGTACTAGTGCCCAAGGTATGGGTAGCTTACACATCATTTTAATACTTAAAAGGTACATACAGGTTTTGGAGCAACATATGTTGTCATCCAAGCAATGTTATCATGGACGCCCCTGCTTATTTCAGCAAGACAATACCAAGACACGTGTCAGTTCGAACATTAAATATCTTGCCTTTGCAGTCTATTCAATTGAATATAAGTTGAAAAAGATTTGCAAATCATTGTATTCTGTTTTTATTTACGAATTACATGACGTGCCAACTTTACTGGTTCTTGGGATGCAACTCAGTGTTCTTCTTCCTCCAAACACGACGAGTTGAGTTTATACCAAAAAGTTCTATTTTGGTTTCATCTGACCACATGACATTCTCCCAATCCTCTGCTGTATCATCCATGTATCCATTTTGGTATAAACTCAACTCGTCGTGTTTGGAGGAAGAAGAATACTGAGTTGCATCCCAAGAACACCACACCTACTGTGAAGCATGAGGGTGGAAACATCATGCTTTGGGGCTGTTTTTCTGCTAAGGGGACAGGACGATTGATCCGTGTTAAGGAAAGAATGAATGGGGCCATGTATCGTGAGATTTTGAGCCAAAACCTCCTTCCATCAGTGATTGACCAAATACTTATTTTCCACCATAATTTACAAATAAATTCTTTAAAATTCCTACAATGTGAATTCCTGGATTTTCTTTTCCACCTTCTGTCTCTCACAGTTGAAGTGTACCTATGATGACAATTACAGACCTCTGTCATCATTTTAAGTGGGAGAACTTGCACAATCGGTGGCTGACTAAATACTTTTTTGCCCCACTGTATATAATATATGTTATATATTACTTATTATTATTACTATTGTCTATTGTGAGCGAACTGTGGTGCTGAATTTCCCCCAGGGATCGATAAAGTACTTTCTATTCGATTCTATTCTATTCTATTTACCCACCTGCTCCCAGTGCCACCCACACTGGTTTAAATGTAACTCAGGTATTGGGTTTCACTATGTAAAGCGCTTTGATTCACTAGAGAAAAGGCGCTATATAAATATAATTCACTTCACTCTTCCCTTGGATTTTCTCACTGCACTAAATCTGTTTCTCGTTACACTGGTGCTAGATTGAGGGTCATATTCTGGGTTATTAGGGGACTAAAAATACGAGTGAGGTTTGGCTGAGTGTCAAATTTGTACCCACCGTATATTGTGTGTGTATGCATGTGTGTGTGTGTGTGTGTGTGTGTGTGTGTAATGGGGAGAGAGGGTTGCTGCTTCCCATTATAAATTACGATGGCTTAGTTCTGCCGTGTGTATTAAGAGTGACAATAACACAAACCATGTGTGACGGATCCTTCCGACCACTGATCCATGAGCCTGACACACACACACACACACACACACACACACACACACACACACACACACACACACACACACACATACACACACACACACACACACAAACACACACACAATTGTGCGTGTGAGCCATCACCTTGGATGCGTTTGTATCGTTTGTACCAGCGTCCGAATTCCTGGCATTTGGAGATGGAGATGTTGGCATAGTAGGAGCTGTTGAGGATTGTCGAGATCATACTCTGGCAGAGAGTGAGAGAGAGAGAGAGAGAGAGAGAGAGAGAGAGAGAGAGAGAGAGAGAGAGAGAGAGAGAGAGACAGAGGGAGAAGACGACAATGAGGAAGAGAAGCCACATTAATACATGATTGTAGGACCCCTGAGGATTGAAGCACATGGCAAAGGAAGCGCACGGAATCTGGATTAGACACAAATGCATCTACAAACCCCGTTTCCATATGAGTTGGGAAATTGTGTTAGATGTAAATATAAACGGAATACAATGATTTGCAAATCCTTTTCAACCCATATTCAGTTGAATATGCTACAAAGACAACATATTTGATGTTCAAATTGCAAATAATCATTAACTTTAGAATTTGATGCCAGCAACAGGTGATAAAAAAGTTGGGAAAGGTGGCAATAAAGTAGAGGAATGCTCATCAAACACTTATTTGGAACATCCCACAAGTGTGCGGGCTAATTGGGAGCAGGTGGGTGCCATGATTGGGTATAAAAACAGATTCCCAAAAAATACTCAGTCCCTTCACAAGAAAGGAAGGGGCGAGGTACACCCCTTTGTCCACAACTGCGTGAGCAAATAGTCAAACAGTTTAAGAACAACGTTTCTCAAAGTGCAATTGCAAGAAATTTAGGGATTTCAACATCTACGGTCCATAATATCATCAAAAGGTTCAGAGAATCTGGAGAAATCACTCCACGTAAGCGGCATGGCCGGAAACCAGCATTGAATGACTTTGACCTTCGATCCCTCAAAAAACGACATCAATCTCTAAAGGATATCACCACATGGGCTCAGGAACGCTTCAGAAAACCACTGTCACTAAACACAGTTGGTGGCTACATCTGTAAGTGCACGTTAAAGCTCTACTATGCAAGGCGAAAGCCATTTATCAACAACATCCGGAAACGCCGAGATCATCTAAGATGGACTGATGCAAAGTGAAAAAGTTTTCTTTGGTCTGACGAGTCCACATTTCAAATTGTTTCTGGAAATATTCGACATCGTGTCATCCGGACCAATAAAATACGACACCCCAGACTGTTGAACGACTGAAGCTCTACATAAAACAAGAATGGGAAAGAATTCCACTTTCAAAGAAACTGGAAATTGTGATGTATTATGTTGTACGCTTGCATGTTCAAAATAAACTCAAACTCAAACTCAAAGCTTCAACAAATAGTTTCCTCAGTTCGCAAACGTTTATTGAGTGTTGTTAAAAGAAAATGTGATGTAACACAGTGGTGAACATGCCCTTTCCCAACTACTTTGACACATGTTGCACCTGTCACGGCAATTTTCTTCCCCCCTACAAAAACCTTCCCCCCCCCCTTTTTACTTCTGGGGTCATGATTAATACAGACGTTTTGTTAACGCTATATTATAAAAATATAACAATATGTCATAAAAATACAGACGTTTTGTTAACCCTATAGTATAAAAAACAATAAAAAACAATTTACGAACACAAGCTATGGGATGACGCATTTACTTCCGGGGTCACGTTTCCTCTTTTGTCATCCCATAGCTTGTGTTTGTAAATTATTTTTAAACTTTTTTTTTATAATTTAGCGTTAACAAAACATCTGTATTAATCATGACCCCAGAAGTAAATGGGGGGGGGGGGGGTTTGTAGGGGGGAAGAAATTTGGCGTGACAGCTGCAACACGTGCCAAAGTAGTTGGGAAAGGGCATGTTCACCACTGTGTTACATCACATTTTCTTTTAACAACACTCAATAAACGTTTGTTGAAGCTTTGAGTTTGAGTTTGAGTTTTTTTTTGTAGGGGGGAAGAAATTTGGCGTGACACAGCCATGAAATTCTAAGTTAATTATCATTTGCAACAAAAAATAATATAAGGTTTATGAGTATGAAAATCAAATATCTTGTCTTTGTAGTGCATTCATTTGAATATGGGTTGAAAATGATTTGCAAATCATTGTATTCTGTTTATATTTACATCTAACACAATTTCCCAACTCAGATGGAAACGGGGTTTGTAAAAGGAGGGGACGATAGATCGGAGGTGGCAATTGACACCAGTCACTCTGCACACACACTTTCCCTAATCGTTTATTTCATTATGACTCAGAAATGAGCCCGCCTGAAACACACACAAGTCCTTCAGGCTGTGTGAGTGTGTGTGGGGCGGATAATTGAGGAGTGTGTTTCTGCATCTTTTCCCGTGGGATGCGGTACACATCTGTTTCCAAGTGCGTGTGTGTGGGCTGCTGGTGATGAGAAGCGCATCCACCGTCAGCAATCCTTACCCAAATTGAGCCATGAGGTCGTCGTCCTTATAAGGCCCCTTCTACAATAAGCCGGCTAAGGTTATCCATGGTAAAACCCGCCTAACCTTATTCTTGTCCACACACACACACAATGGTCGTTTAAGACCCTTTCAACCCCCTCCGTCCACCGGCGAAACGCGACCTGTTACGCATGGGCGGAAAATTCGCACATCATAGTCACCTCCAGTGTTGCTTTGTGTGCAAGTTCTTAAATTTAACTTATCTGAACACCATCCAGTGTTGTGGTATTTCAATGAACTGGAATACAGTGTTTTTTGCAGATGATGTGGTCCTGATGGCTTCATCTGGCCGGGATCTTCAGCTCTCACTGGATCGGTTCGCAGCCGAGTGTGAAGCGACTGGCTTGAGAATTAGCACCTCCAAGTCTGAGTCCACGGTTCTCGCCCGGAAAAGGGTGGAGTGCCGTCTCCGGGTTGGGGAGGAGATCTTGCCCCAAGTGGAGGAGTTCAAGTACCTAGGAGTCTTGTTCACGAGTGAGGGAAAAGTCGATTGTGAGATCGGCAGGCGGATCGATGCGGCGTCTTCAGTAATGCGGACGCTGTACCGATCCGTTGTGGTGAAGAAGGAGCTGAGCCGGAAGGAAAAGCTCCCAATTTACCGGTCGATCTACGTTCCCATCCTCACCTATGGTCATGAGCTTTGGGTCGTGACCGAAAAGATAAGATCACGGGTACAAGCAGCCGAAATTAGTTTCCTCCACCGGGTGGCGGGGCTCTCCCTTAGAGATAGGGTGAGAAGCTCTGTCATTTGGGAGGAGTTCAAAGTAAAGCCGCTGCTCCTCCACATCGAGAGGAGCCAGATGAGGTGGTTTGGGCATCTGGTTAGGATGCCACCCGAACGCCTCCCGAGGGAAGACCCAGGACATGTTGGGAAGACTATGTCTCCCGGCTGTCCTGGGAAGAGCTGGGCGAAGTGGCTGGGGAGAGGGAAGTCTGGGCTTCCCTGCTTAGGCTGTTGCCCCCGCAACCCGACCTCGGATAAGTGGAAGAAGATGGATGGATGGATGGATGGATGAATAGATCTTTAAGATGGAAAGTGTAGCTGCCATTATGATGTGCAGTGATCTTTTCAAATTAAGTAAGTCTTGATGTCAGGGACACGTTGTCACGCCTATGGTTCATGTTTTGTTTTGGTAATGCTATGTTTAATTTTTTGGATATTTAGTTCTGTTTTGCATTTCCTTGTTTGTCTTGTTACCATGCCAACTGATTTAGTTTTCATCTGTCATGTCTGATCATGAATTTTGTATGGCCATACTACCCTGAGCATCCCCAATCTCATCTGTTCTCAAAGCTAAATAGTGTCTGGCGTGGTTAGTACTTGGATGGGAGACTGTCTAGGAATACCAGGTGCTTTTGACCTTTGGACTTAAGTTCCTTTTTTTTTTTTCACTCCCTGTTTTGTTACCATGACGACCAATCAGTTCACATGTTTTGTCTCACACCTGTTTTCACTTATCATGTTCATTATTTAAGCCACAGTTACCAGGTAGTCAGGCTGGCAACATCACCTCCTTCACGACCTCAATTATCTGCTTCATGCCTTGCTTTGCTGTTCATTTTGTCCAAGTTTTTGTGATTCATGCCATAGCACAATAGTTGTGTTTCATGTTTATAGTTTATAGCCTTTGTGCTAGTCTTTTGTTTCAGAGCCCAAGTTTATTACCTCCATTGTGAGCGCTTTTTGTTTGTTCCTGTTTTTAGTTTATGAGCAAATAAATTAAATATGAACCTACCTTCACACCGTTTCCACTCCATTCGCTTCACACCTCGGGAAAACAACCCAAGACCAAGTCCAAGCCTGACACACGTAAGGATATTTTTATAAAAAAAAAAGCTCTAAAGCAGCCTTGGGCAATTATTTTGACTCAAGGGCCACATTTAGAGGAAAAATATGTGTCTGGGGGCCGCTATATCTATTTTTATGAACACTAATACAAAAACTCACAATAATGTCTGATGGAATGCTAAAGACGTTATGACAGACCGCCTTAAAAAATGTTATGTAATTTAACTTTTTTCCTATGAACACTGAATATTGACAAAATATGAATGTCAAACCCCCTTTCGATCGAGACATTTTACAATCAAGTGAAACGCAACAAAAATGCAACAGACAGTGAAATATGAACGCGAAGGGTAAAAAATAAATCCCACCTACAATCTGATACATCTGATATATCACTAAGCTTTAGAACTTTGTTGTGAAAATCTCCTTCCGCGCCTGTAGAAACGCTCCCCACCCACACTGCTTGGTGGCTCATCTGAGCTGCTGTGACGTAGATTACCATAGTAACTAATTAGATGACTCTAGTAACTAATTAGATTACCATAGTAACTAATTAGATGACTATAGTAACTAATTAGATTACCATAGTAACTAATTAGATGACCATAGTAACTAATTAGATGACTATAGTAACTAATTAGATTACCACAGTAACTAATTAGATGACTATAGTAACTAATTAGATTACCATAGTAACTAATTAGATGACCATAGTAACTAGTATATCATGCAAAAGTGCAGATTCCAAGCATTAAAATACTTTGTATAGTTCAAGACTTACGGTCATTAGAAAACTTGACTGCACATCATAATGGCAGCTACACTTTCCATCTTCCATCCATCCATTTTCTACCGCTTATTCCATTTTGGGGTCGCGGGGGGCGCTGGCGCCTATCTCAGCTACAATCGGGCGGAAGGCAGGGTACACCCTGGACAAGTCGCCAACTCATCGCAGGGCCAACACAGATAGACAGACAACATTCACATCTTAAAGATCTAAAATTATTTGGGAATGTCCGGCGGGCCAGATTGAAAAGCTTAACGGGCCGCATGTGGCCCCCGGGCATTAATTTGCCCAGCTCTGCTCTAAAGCTTAGTGGTATATCAGATTGTAGGTGTTTTTTTTTTGTTTTTTTTACCCTTCACGTTCATATTTTGATCTGTTTGTAGCATTTTTGTTGCGTTTCGCTTGATTGTAAAATATGTCGACCGAGAGTGGGTGTGACGTTCATATGTTGTCAATATTCAATGTTTTAGCGTTCATAGTTAATATTGTAAATCCCACATTCTTAATTTTCATGTAAATTCTGAGTGTCTCATTCAGTTAAAAAAATTGAAATGACATTGCGTTTTTTAAGGTGGTCTGTCATGACATTTTTAGCATTCAATCAGATTATTATTATGAGGTTTTGTATTAGTGTTCCTAAAAAAAATCATGTACCGGCCTCCAGACACTTTTTTTTCCTCTAAATTTGACCCCCCCCCTAGTCTAAATAATTGCCCAGGCCTGTGCAAGAGAGTTTTTTTAATTGAATAGTTGCTCACTTTCTTTATCAAAGTGTGTTATATGCAAGAACAATGAGTTCGTCACTCACACGCATGGGCTATGGAAAGCGCTTGATGGCACGGCAATAAAATAGCCCACAAACTGGGTCACCATTAAATGGGACATTTAATAAATAAATACATATTCAAACAATTATTTGAATGTGTCATTGATTAATTATAATTGGAAATAAATACATCAGTGTGATATTAATGTATCTGAATAAAATGTTATTTATTTATTTAAGCATATAATTAATTACTGATTGTTGTTATTTAATGATTTATTTAATTATTTTGTGATTTAATGAAATACTTGCAATATTGAATGATTTCATTATATTTTATGATTTATGTAATGATTTTATAATTCGATAATATAAGAATCCATCCATCCATTTCTACCGCTTATTCCCTTTCGGGGTTGCGGGGGGCGCTGGCGCCTATCTCAGCTACAATAGGGCGGAAGGCGGTGTACACCCTGGACAAGTCGCCACCTATATATTTTATAATTTCATGATTTAATTGATTATTTCATGAATCATTTATTTATGTAAATATTTAAGTTTTAAGGATATAATAATTTTGCCACAGCTAGTGTGTGTGTGACAGTCACTGGTACTTTAACTTTTTTCATATTTAATTGTTAATGACCGAATTAGTTATTTCATGATTTAAGAATCTATTTAAACATTTCATGAACCTGTGTGTCAGCGCTGCATTGATTTTATCTCTCAAACTCACCCATTTAAAAAAATAAATACATAAATCTCAAAATTGGTAATTAAATTGTATTTTTATTAATTCATTCATTCATTCATTCATTTTCTACCGCTTATTCCCTTTTTTGGGGTTGCGGGGGGCACTGGCGCCTATCTCAGCTACAATTGGGCGGAAGGCGGGGTACACCCTGGACAAGTCGCCACCTTATCGCAGGGCTATTTTAATTAATGAAATACGTTAAAAAAAAAAACTGACAATACAATAATTTGTGAAATAATTAAATCATGAAATAGTTGAATCATAAACTAATTTAAGGAATCATTAAATCATAAAACAATTGATTATATCATGTAACAATTAATTCAATCATGAAATAATTCATTAAATCATTAAATAATTATACAAATAATGAAACACTTACACAAATCATGAGATAATTGAAAAATAAATATTAGAATTTTTAAATAATCCAATCATGAAATAATTATATAATAAATAATTAAATCAATAACTAATCAAATAAATAATTAAATTATGAATGAATTATTGAAATAATTAATTAAATTAAATAAATGACATGATTGAAAACATATAAATCAGATCTTAAAACAATACATGGAATTATGAAATGATGTATTAAATAATAAATATCAAATTATTTAATTCAATAATTTAATATTACAATTAAGAATTGATCAAATAAAACAATAGTGTCACATTGAATGAATTAATGACATATTTAATAACATATGTATGTGTTTAATTGTAATTACAATTAACTAATGACATATTTAAGTAATAATATAAGATGTATTTAATTTCATCCCATGGGGCCCTCTGTATGGTCACCAATGCGTTGGATCTTTGGTCTGGGCTAAACCGAGGCACATTTTGGTGACATTTTTTCTCATAAACCCAACTAAACATCTAACAACGGATGCAGTCTTTTATTATTCCATCAAAAATTGTAGACAGGTTGTAGGCATACTTTTCTGGCACTTAGTGCTTGAAAAGTCAGTCCTATCAGCCATTCAGCGGACATCAGCCTACTCCCTAACTGAACTGAAAGCTACAATCTCATTTCAACAGCAAAACTGGACACCTGCTCCTCAAATTGTCGCGTGCTGGTTCTGCTCACCTGGGAAAGCGGGCACTCCTTAGCCACAGCACTCTGATCGTTCTCGCCGAGCAGCTCTCTGAGGGCCTTCCTTACGGTGGCGTGCGTCCACTGCTCGGAGGGAAGCTCTTCCAGCCGGGCGAAGCTGCATGCATGGAAAGTTGCTTTTAGATACTCACACAAACAAACGTCATCGTGTGTTTTTCTAAGTCCAACCCACACCTGTGGAGCAGGATCCGCAATGTGACCATGTGGTAAACGTCCAGCAGCATGTCGGCTACTGTGGCCTCTGGAGCGTCCGTCAGGTAGTGGATGGGCATCGGCTTCCAATGCCCCACCTTGATGATACCTGAACGACACGACACAACGTAGGCCAGGAAAAATTGATTCATTTGAAAAAATAAAAAAAAGACGTGTCCACAGGGACACGGATACAGTGGAATCTCAACTTAAAGGCCTACTGAAATGAGATGTTCTTATTTAAACGGGGATAGCAGGTCCATTCTATGTGTCATACTTGATCATTTCACGATATTGCCATATTTTTGCTGAAAGGATTTAGTAGAGAACATCGACAATAAATTTAGCAACTTTTGGTCGCTAATAGAAAAGCCCTGCCTTTACCGGAAGTGACATCACGAGTTGCAGGGCTCCACACATATTCACATTGTTTATAATGTGAGCCACCATTAATTTGAGCGAGGATGAAAGATTCGTGAATTAGGATATTGATAGTAAAGGACTAGAAAAACTAAAAAAAGCGACTGCTCCAGGCGGCGGCAGTGTGAGCGTTTCAGATGTAATTAGACACATTTACTAGGATAATTCTGGAAGATCCCTAATCTGCTTATTGTTTTGATAGTGTTTTAGTGAGATTTAAAGATTGTAAAGACATACTTCGAGGTCGGATGGCTGCGGTGAACACGCAATGTCTCAGAGAGAAGCCGAGGAGCCAAGCTCATGGCTGCCTTTTAAACAGCTACTGCAGGACGACAAATAATCCACTGATGTCTCCGGTAAGATATATATCACAATTTCCCCATCCAAAACCATGCTGGTTGAGGTAGAGAAACATGTTCGCTTGACCACTCTGTTTCACAACAAACAAAGAAACACCGGCTGTGTCTCGGTGCTAAAGACAGCTGCAATCCACCGCTTTCCACCAAGAGCATTGTTCTTTATAGTCTCTATTATTAAATGAACAAATTGCAAAAGATTCAGCAACACAGATGTCCAAAATACTATGTAATTATGCAATTAAAGCAGACAACTTTTAGCCGCTAGTGGTGCAGCGCTACTATTTCCTTACAGTCCGTGACATCACACGTACGCGTCATCATTCCGCCACGTTTTCAACAAGAAACTCGCGGGAAATTTAAAATTGCAATTTAGTAAACTAAAAAGGCTGTATTGGCATGTGTTACAATGTTAATATTTCATCATTGATGTATAAACTATCAGACTGCGTGGTCGGTAGTAGTGGGTTTCAGTAGGCCTTTAAGTTTTTTGACATAAGGGATGGCTCTCGGTGAATTGTTATTGTTACGTTGCAATGAAAAATGTGAGTTGCAAGCATCACTGACCAACATCTGGTCTTACTCGCTAAAAGTAACTTACAGCTAGAAATCAACATCACTTTGTTCTCCATAGAGAATGGAAGAAAGTGAGCGTAAAGGACAGTGCTGGATATTTCCTGAAGTAGAGAAAGAAGCCTTTAATAAATTTACTTTGGAGAAATAGTTTAAGAGTATCACTGTTACTCTGCACCATACTGAATGAGTCGTTAACCCCAGCCGAGGATGTTAAAATATAATCAAAACGGCCGACATTTTTCCACAAAAATATAGAAAAGCTGCTGATGGTGTGTTTGATGAAGAACCCTGCTGGAAGGAGATATTGTGGAGATCAACTCTCCAATGTAAATAAATACTATATATTAGTAATATGTTACCTCATATATCTACTGGAGTTGTATTTTTTATAAACAATATTTACTATCTAGAACAGGGGTCGGGAACCTTTTTGGCTGAGAGCCAAGAATCCAAATATTTTAAAATGTATTTCCGCAAGCGCCGTATAATATTTTCTTCAACACTGAACACGACTAAACACGTGCATTTTTAAGTAAGACCAACATTTCTAGAGTACAATAGGTCTCTTATTCTTTGTAATAACATTGTAATCCTGAAGCTAAATGTGGAGGGGGCGTGGCCTGCGGGCCTGCAGCAAAGCGGGGTGTTGCCAGGACCAGCCTCGAAATCAGCGACAGGTACGTAGAAGGCCAGCCTGGGCCTTTTTATCTAATTTATACGCAGCAGCCAGGAGGAAAGACGGGTTCGGGGCTGGAGCCAGAGTGCGAGCGAGAACGAAAGAGGAAAAAGACAATTGCTGGAAAGCAACTGAGAGACTTATTGAAAAATAAAAAAATATTGTAACACTGAAACAGGCTCTCATGTCGGTGTTTGGCGGTCTGAAGAACACCCAGGAGGGCAAACTTTAAACTTACCGATAATAAATAAATCACTTCTTACCCTTATTGCAACTTCTTGAACAAGTGCGGTAGAAAAAGGATGTGTAGGTATATTTGGTTAATTTAATCTCTTTTACTTATGTCCTCGGTGTATTTAGTTTATATTTGCATGTCTCCTGACACACTATCTGTATGTAATAATGGCTACATGTCTGATAGTTGTTAGTGTGCCATGTTGTTCCAGACCACAGCAGAGATTGTAATAAATCTATTAGAAGAAGACAGCTTGCCGTTTCCTTAAACTTGGACACATACATCTAAGCCAGTAATTTCCAGAAGTTATCTCACCCTCCGAGAAGCCTTCGTTTTACTAATGTTTTCCAATGTACAAAAATTGGTAGAATAAATATTACATTTCAACATTTCTATCAACAAAGATGTAAGTCAGCCTGAGAAACAGTCATTTTGATAGTTAATAGCTAGTATAAACACTTACACCATGTGTTGCTTTCATTATAAGACTTATATAAGGCTTTTAGTTTTTGGTATTTTTGGTCGAATTTGGCTCTTTCAACATTTTGGGTGGCCAACCCCTGAGTTATGTACCCCTGTACTTTAAAAATGCTTATTTTTATATGCATTTTGGACTTTTGTCCACACGTAATCCTTTGTCCTTAGGGTCAAGTCTATGTTCTGCGTATGTGTGCGTGGACTAGGGTTGTACGGTATACCAGTATTAGTATTGTACCGCGATACTAATGAATCATATTCGGTACTATACCACCTCTGAAAAGCACCGGTCCGGTAGCTACTTGTAAATCACTAATCCTTGCCTCCATGGCGACAAATAAAGTAAGTTTCTCACAAGTATCATCCCTGCAGGACGAGGAATAACTAGTCTTTGGTATGACTCGGCCGGGGTTTGAACTCACGACCTACCGATCTCAGGGCAGACTCGCACCACTAGGCCACTGAGCAGGCCTATGGGGTGGCGGGCCATTATAATGATGTGGCAGGCCTCTTTAAGTAGCGTGGCAGTCTACATGAAATGATATGACAGGCCAATTAAATGGGGTGGCGGGCCATTTTAAATGAAGTAGCAGGCCATTTTAAATAAGGTAGCATCCCCCATTAAGAACGTGGCAGGCCAATTTTAATGGTGTGGCAGGCCATTTTAAATGAGGTAGCAGCCCACATTAAGAAGGTGGCAGATCTCCTTAAATATTGTGGCAGTCCACATGAAATGATATGACAGGCCACCTTAAATGGGGTGGCGGGTCATTTTAAATGAGGTAGCAGACCACATTAATGATGTGGCAGGTCTCCTTAAATAGAGTGGCAGTCCACATTGTATGCTATGGCAGGCCAATTAAATGGTGTGGCAGCCATTTTAAATGAGGTAGCAGGCCAGTTTAAACGAGGTAGCATCCCCCATTAAGGATGTGGCAGGCAACTTCGAATGGTGTGGCAGCCATTTAAAATGAGGTAGCAGGCTATTTTAAATGATGTAGCAGCCCACATTTAGAATGTGGCAGGCAAATTTGAATGGTGTGGTTGGCCAATTTAAATGAGGTAGCAGCCCACATTAAAGATGTGGCAGGTCTCCCTAAATAGCGTGGCAGTTCACATTAAATTATATGGCAGGCCAATTTAAATGGGGTGGCAGGTCATTTTAATTGAGGGAGCAGACCACATTAATGATGTGGCAGGCCACTTAAATGGCGTGGCAGGCCATTTTAAATGAGGTAGCAGCCCACATTAGAGATGTGGCAGGTCTCCTTAAATAGTATGGCAGTCCACATTATATGTAATGGCAGGCCATTTAAATGGGGTGGCGGGCCAATTTAAATGAGGTAGCACCCCCCATTAAGAATGTGGGAATGGTGTGGCAGGCTATTTTAAATGAGGTAGCAGCCCGCATTAAGGACGTGGCAGGTCTCCTTAAATAGAGTGGCAGTCTACATTATATGCAATGGCAGGCCAAATAAATGGGGTGGCGGATCATTTTAAATGAGGTAGCAGGCCATTTTAAACGAGGTAGCATCCCCCATTAAGGCTGTGGCAGGCAAATTCGAATGGTGTGGCAGGCCATTTTAAATGAGGTAGCAGCCCATATTAAGAATGTGACAGATATCCTTAAATAGGGTGGCAGTCCACATTAAGGACGTGGCAGGTCTCCTTAAATAGAGTGGCAGTCTACATTACATGCAATGGCAGGCCAAATAAATGGGGTGGCGGATCATTTTAAATGAGGTAGCAGGCCATCTTAAACGAGGTAGCATCCCCCATTAATGATGTGGCAGGCAAATTCGAATGGTGTGGCAGGCCATTTTAAATGAGGTAGCAGCCCACATTAAGAATGTGACAGATATCCTTAAATAGTGTGGCAGTCCACATTAAATGACATGGCAGGCCATTTTAAATGAGGTAGCAGCCCACATTAAAGACGTGGCAGGTCTCCTTAAACAGTGTGGCAGTCCACAATATAAGATATGGCAGGCCAATTTGAATGGTGTGGCAGGCCATTTCAAATGAGGTAGCAGCCCACATTAAGGACGTGGCAGGTCTCTTTAAATAGTGTGGCAGTCCACATTAAATTATATGGCAGGCCCATTAAATGGTGTTGCAGGCCAGTTTAAATGGGGAGGTAGTTTCATTTTAAATGAGGTAGCAGTCCACCTTCATGATGTGGAAGACCTCCTTAAATGGGGTGGCAGGCCGTTTTAAATAAGGTAGCAGGCCACTTAATGTAGTGGCAGCCCGACTTAAATAGTATGGCAGTCCACATTAAATATTATGGCATCCATCCATTTTTCAACCCCTTGTCCCTTTTGGGGCCGTGGGGGGTGCTGAAGCGTTTCTCAGCTGAATTTGGGCAGAAGGCGTAGTACACCCTGGACAAGTCGTCATCTCATCTATATCATATCATAATATGGCAGACAAGTTTAAATGGTATGCCAAGCCAAATTTAATGAGGTGGAAGGCCACATTAATGATTTGACGGACCACTTTAAAAGGGGTGGCAGGCCAAATTAAATGAGGTGGAAGGCCATATTAATGATTTGACAGTGTATCGGCTGGGGACATCTCTGCGCTGCTGATCCGCCTCCGCTTGGGATGGTTTCCTGCTGGCTCCGCTGTGAACGGGACTCTCGCTGCTGTGTTGGATCCGCTTTGGACTGGACTCTCGCGACTGTGTTGGATCCATTATGGATTGAACTTTCACAGTATCGTGTTAGACCCGCTCGACATACATTGCTTTCCTCCTCTCCAAGGTTCTCATAGTCATCATTGTCACCGATGTCCCACTGGGTGTGAGTTTTCCTTGCCCTTATGTGGGCCTACCGAGGATGTCGTAGTGGTTTGTGCAGCCCTTTGAGACACTAGTGATTTAGGGCTATGTAAGTAAACATTGATTGATTGATTGATACTTTAAGAGGGGCGGCAGGCCAAATTTAATGAGGCAGCAGGTCACTTTAAATATAGTGTTTGGTCATTTTAAATGAGATACCAGGTCACATTAAATGGGTTGGCAGGCAAGTTTAAATGAGGTAGAAGGCCACATTGCTGATGTGACAGACTATATTAAAATATGTGGCACTCCTTAAGTTTGACCCCTGTGATTACATTGATTAGTTGTTGAAGTCCACCATTATGTAAATATTGTACAAACCCCGTTTCCATATGAGTTGGGAAATTGTGTGAGATGTAAATATAAACGGAATGCAATGATTTGCAAATAATTTTAAACCCATATTCAGTTGAATATGCTACAAAGACAACATAGTTGATGTGCAAACTGATAAACATTTTGTTTTTTGCAAATAATCATTAACTGTAGAATTTGATGCCAGCAACACGTGACAAAGAAGTTGGGAAAGGTGGCAATAAACACTGATAAAGTTGAGAAATTCTCATCAAACACTTATTTGGAACATCCCATAGGTGTGCAGGCTAATTGGGAACAGGTGGGTGCCATGATTGGGTATAAAAACAGCTTCCATGAAATGCTAAGTATTTCACAATCAAGGAAGGGGCGAGGGTCACCAATTTGTAAGCAAATTGTCAAACAGTTTTAGAACAACATTTCTCAACGAACCATTGCAAGGAATTTAGGGATTTTACCATCTACTGTCCGTAAAATCATTAAAAGGTTCAGAGAATCTGGAGAAATCACTGCAGGTTCAGAGAATCTGGAGAAATCACTGCACATAAGCGATGATATTACGGACCGTTGATCCCTCAGGCGGTACTGCCTCAAAAACAGACATCAGCGTGTAAAGGATATCACCACATGGGCTCAGGGACACTTCATAAAACCACTGTCAGTAACTACAGTTGGTTGCTACATCTGTAAGTGCAAGTTAAAACTTTACTATGCAAAGCAAAACCCATTTATCAACAACACCAAGGAACGCCGCTAGCTTCACTGGGCCCGAGCTCATCTAAAATGGACTGATGCGAAGTGGAAAAGTGTTCTGTGTTCTGACGAGTCCACATTTCAAATTATATTTGGAAACTGTGGACTTGGTGTCCTCCGGAACAAAGAGGAAAATAACCATCCGGATCGTTCTAGGCACAAAGTTCAAAAGCCAGCATCTGAGATGGTTTGGGGGTGTATTAGTGCCCAAGGCATGGGTAACTTACCCATTTGTGAATGCACCATTAATGCTGAATGGTCCATACAGGATTTGGAGCAACATATGTTGTCATCCAAGCAACATTATCATGGACGCCCTTGCTTATTTCAGCAAAACAATGCCAAGCCACGTGTTACAACAGCGTGGTTTCTTAGTAAAAGAGTGCGGGTACTTCCCCGGCCCGCCTGCAGTCCAGACATGTCTCCCATCGAAAATGTGTGGCACATTATGAAGCGTAAAATACGACAGCGGAGACCCCGGGCTGTTGAACGACTGAAGCTCTACATAAAACAAGAATGGGAAAGAATTCCACTTTCAAAGCTTCAACAATTAGTTTCCTCAGTTCCCAAGCGTTTATTGAGTGTTGTTAAAAGAAAAGGTGACGAAACACAGTGGTGAACATGCCCTTTCCCAACTACTTTGGCACGTGTTGCAGCCATGAAATTCTAAGTTAATTATTATTTGCAAAAAAAATGAAAGTTTATGAGTTTGAACATCAAATATCTTGTTTTTGTAGTGCATTCAACTGATTATGGGTTGAAAAGGATTTGCAAATCATTGTATTCCATTTATATTTACATCTAACTCAATTTACCAACTCATATGGAAACGCTGTTTGTAATATTAATGATGGAAGTTCCGTCAGTGAGAGTTTCTGACAGAAGTTTTGTCCAAAGACCCTCCTGCCCGGCTTTAAACATATTCTCCCAAGCCGAAGCTAAAAGAAAAATTGAATAAATAAAAAAAAAAAAAGAACTGTATAATTTTTGGTTGTAACCGCACTTGTGGAGAGGGTGGGTGGCGTTGACGGGATGCCAGACAAAATATATTTATTTGGAGAGAAAAAAAAAAAAAAAAAAAGTTTGGGCAGAAAGGGGTGGCATTCAGGGCGTTCCACTCGGTTTGCACGCCACCAGGAATGTCATACCCGACTCCATGTTTACTCCTGGTATTCAAACAAAACAACACAACTTGCTCTCATTGTCTTAACTTTCTGGCAGCCAGTGCACTCATGTGGTGGAGCCGCACATCTGGAAAACAGCTCCGATCTATTGAGCTGCTGCTGTTAATAATTCATTACTCATGAATTACCAAACACGTGTGACGGAACATTTTGCTTTAGTATTTCCCAGATGTGACCAAACCAGAAATATTTGGTTGTAAATGATTAAAAAAATAAGGGACATATTGTCCCTGTAGAGAGTTGGGCTTGTGATGATGCTACTAAGCGCTACAGAAGTGTGATTAGTCATATACAGCAGTGGGAGCCAGTTGTGATAAAAAACACACACACACACGTACACACGAACACACACCTCGAGCTTGTGCAACCGAGCCGTGCGAGTATCCCAAGGATAGCAGCGCCGTCTCCACCAGTTGTGTGAACAGGACGTCTTTCCGGACGAGCACAAATTCCGCATGGCGGTGACGGCGCCCCTCGTTGGCCACGCCCACATCCGCGTCCTCCACCACGCAGTAGACAGGAATGGTCACACCTGGCACAAAGACACATGCAAATGTGAAAGTTAAAGGCCTACTGAAACCCACTACTACCGACCACGCAGTCTGATAGTTTATATATCATCCATCCATTTTCTACCGCTTATTCTCTTTTGGGGTCGCGGGGGGCGCTGGCGCCTATCTCAGCTACAATCGGGCGGAAGGCGGGGTACACCCTGGACAAGTCTCCACCTCATCACAGGGCCAACACAGATAGACAGACAACATTCACACTCACATTCACACACTAGGGCCGATTTAGTGTTGCCAATCAACCTATCCCCAGGTGCATGTCTTTGGAAGTGGGAGGAAGCCGGAGTACCCGGAGGGAACCCACGCATTCACAGGGAGAACATGCAAACTCCACACAGAAAGATCCCAAGCCTGGATTTGAACCCAGGACTGCAGGAACTTCGTACTGTGAGGCAGACGCACTAACCCTTCTGCCACCGTGAAGCCCTTATATATCAATGATGAAATATCAACATTGCAACTTTTTAATTAACTAAATTGCAATTTAAAATTTCCGACGAGTTTCTTGTTGAAAACATCCCGGAATGATGACGCGTACACGTGACGTCACGGACTGTCAGGAAATATTAGCGCTGCACCACTAGCGGCTAAAGTCGTCTGCTTTAATCGCATAATTACACAGTATTTTAGACATCTGTGTTGCTGAATCTTTTGCAATTTGTTCATTTAATAATGGAGACTATAAAGAACAATGCTGGTGGTGGAAAGCGGTGGGTTGCAGCTGTCTTTAGCACCGAGACACAGCCGGTGTTTCTTTGTTTGTTGTGAAGCCGAGCGGTCAAGCGAACATGTTTTCTCTACGTCAACCAGCTTGTTTTTGGATGGGAAAATTGTGATATATATATCTTACCGGAGACATCATTGGATTATTCGTCGTCCTGCAGCAGCCGTCAAAAAAAGGCAGCTGTGAGCTTGGCTCCTCGGCTTCTCTCTGAGACACTGCGTGTTCACCGCAGCCATCCGACCTCGAGGTATGTCTTTACAATCTTTACAATCTCATTAAAACAATAAGCAGATAAGGGATCTTCCAGAATTATCCTAGTAAATATGTCTAATTACACCTGAAACGCTCACACTGCCGCCGCCCGGAGCCGTCGCTTTTTTTTTCTTTTTTTCTTTTTCTAGTCCTTCACTATCAATATCCTGATTCACAAATCTTTCATCCTCGCTCAAATTAATGGGGAAATTGTCGCTTTCTCGGTCCGAATTGCTCTTACTGCTGGTGGCTCCCATTATAAACAATGTGAATATGTGTGGAGCCCTGCAACTCGTGACGTCACGCGCACATACTTCCGGTAAAGGCTGGGCTTTTTTATTAGAGACCAAAAGTTACAAACTTTATCGTCGATGTTCTCTACTAAATCCTTTCAGCAAAAATATGGCAATATCGCAAAATTATCAAGTATGACACATAGAATGGACATGCTATCCCCGTTTAAATAAGAACATCTCATTTAAGTAGGCCTTTAAGGAAAACAAACAAGGCCCCAAACGCATTCTTGACCTGCCAACACTTCTGGAATTTGCAGAGGAATCGCGGAAATTTCCTGACGAAATTGATTGTGTGCATATAAAATATTGTAACTGTTAAAAGGATGGCGAGGAGCTGGTTCATCAACTATCTCTTTATTACAACACCGTTTCCTTTATGTAGAGCTTAGATGGCAGCATATGTTGTTCCAAAAACCTGTATGTACCTTTCAGCATTAATGTTGCCTTCACATATGTGTAAGTTACCCATGCCTTGGGGACTAATGCACCCCAATACCATCACAGATGATGGCTTTTGAACTTTGTGTCGATAACAGGCTTCCCAAAGGCTTCCCCTTTGGTCCGGATGACACGATGGACTTTTCCACTTTGCATCAGTCCATCTTAGATGATCTCGGGCCCAAAAAAGCCGGCGGCGTTTCCGGATGTTGTTGATAAATGGCTTTCGGTTCGCATAGTAGAGCTTTAACTTGCACTTCCAGATGTAACGACAAACTGTGTTTACTGACAGTGGTATTCTGAAGTGTTTCTGAACCCATGTGGTGATATCCTTTAGAGATTGATGTCGGTTTTTGATACAGTGCCGTCTGAGGGATTGAAGGTCACGGTCATTGAATGTTGGTTTCCGGCCATGCCGCTTACCTGGAGTGATTTCTCCAGATTCACTGAACCTTTATATGATATTGTGGACCGTGGATGTTGAAATCCCTAAAGTTCTTGCAATAGCACTTTAAGAAAGGTTGTTCTTAAACTGTTTGACTATTTGCTCACGCAGTTATGGACAAAGGGGTGTATCTCGCCCCATCCTTTCTTGTGAAAGACTGAGCATTTTTTGGGAAGCTGTTTTTATACCCAATCATGGCACCCACCTGTTCGCAATTAGCCTGCACACCTGTGGGATGTTCCTCATAAGTGTTTGATGAGCATTCCTCAACTTTATCAGTATTTATTGCCAGTTTTACCAACTTCTTTGTCATGTGTTGCTGGCATCAAATTCTAAAGTTGAAGATTATTTGCAAAAAAAAAAAAGTATATCAGTTTGAACATCAAATATGTTGTCTTTGTAGCATATTCAACTGAATATGGGTTGAATTTTTTTTTGCAAATCATTGTATTCCGTTTATATTTACATCTAAAACAATTTCCCAACTCATATGGAAACGGGGTTTATAAAACGAGCAGTCACATGCACACTCAATTAGTTCCTGTTCTTGTGCACAATAAAAAATGTTGGGTTAAAAAATAACCCAGATTCTAACCCAACTGCTCGTTCAGGAATGGACGAACCCCTTATTTGAGTTATTTTAACTCAACATTTTGGTTAAATTTTTTTCAACCCAACTTTTGCGTTTAATTATTTAACCAAAAAGTTGAGTTATGATAACTTAATGTTGGGTTATTCCCAACCAAACTATTGGGTTGAACTGCTTAACCCAAAAGTTGAGTTATGCTAACTCAATGTTGGTTGATTCATAACCCAATTATTGGGTTAAATTTATTCAACACAAAAGCTGAGTTATGCTCACTACATCCATCCATCCATCCATTTTCTACCGCTTATTCCCTTTGGGGTCGCGGGGGCTCTGGTGCATATCTCAGCTAGAATGTTGGGTTATTCAAACCCAAGTATTGGTTTAAAATAGTTGGTTCAAAATTATAAATTTTACTGCTGGTTTGTCCTACTCCTTCCCAACTAATGATCAAAATAATTTTTGTTCCATAAAAATTGTAGCTGTGATAGGCGCCAGCGCTCCCCGCGACCCCAAAAGGGAATAAGCGGTAGAAAATGGATGAATGGATAAAATATACTCAAAGGCAAGATATGAGTGACATTTTATTGTAGTAGGTCTATACAACATGCTCAAATATTGTCATGTACATACTATAAGACGTGCAATTTTGAATAATGTTAATGAGATTAATCCATAATAAAATTCCCTTAATGAAAAAAGTACATGTTTAATAATAAAAAAAAGCCTTTTACCCAAAAATGCAAAAATCATTGAAAAACAACCCAAAAATGGTTGATAGTTTTGAAAACCTAGAAACTGAGTTGAAATAATACCCTTATAACTAGAGATGTCCAATAATACCGGACTGCCGATATTATCGCGCGATAAATGCTTTAAAATGTAATATCCGTTTCAAAAAGTAAATTTTATGACTTTTTAAAACGCCGCTGTACAGAGTGGAACACGGACGTAGGGAAAAGTACAGAGTGGCAATAAACCTTAAACGCACTGCCTTTGCATGCAGGCCCAATCATATCACATCTACGGCTTTTCACACACAGAAGTGAATGCAAGCATACTTGGTCAACAGCCTTGTAGGTCACACTGAGGGTGGCCGTATAAACAACTGTAACACTGTTACAAATATGCGCCACACTGTGAAGCCACACCAAACAAGAAGGACAAACACATTTCGGGAGAACATCCGCACCGCAACACAACATAAACACATTAGAACAAATACCCAGAACCTAACTCTTCCGGGAAGCTACAATATACACCCCCCGCTACCCTTTACACCCCCCCCCCCCCCACAAACCTCAACCCCGCCTCCTATCCCTGCCCACCTCAACGTCCTCATGCTCTCTCAGGGAGAGCATGTCCCAAATTCCAAGCTGCTGTTTTGAGGCATGTTAAAAAAAATAATGCACTTTGTGACTTCAATAATAAATATGGCAGTTCCATGTTGGCATTTTTTCTATTAATTGAGTTGATTTATTTAGGAAAACTGTGTTACATCACAACAAAATTAGGCAGAATAATGTGTTAATTCCACAACTGTATATATCGGTATCGGTTGATATCAGAATCGGTAATTAAGAGTTGGACATTATCAGAAAATCAGATATCGGCAAAAAAGCCATTATCGGACATCTCTACTTATAACCCCAAAAATGGATTGCTCTTCATAAAAATAACTCCAAAATTTAACCCAACACTCGCAACTCATGAATTGGGTTATCGAAATAACCCAGCATTTTTTAGTGTGTACCGAAAGATGTTCCATGTGAAGTGAATTATATTTATATAGCGTTTTTTCTCTGGTGACTCGAAGCGCTTAACATTGAAAATCCCATCATTTGCATTCAAGCAACAGTTACACCAGTGTGGGCGGAACTGGGACCAATGTGGGTGAAGTGTCTTTGCCCAAGGACACAACGGCAGTGACTCGGATTAGGAAAGTTGCATTTCCAACCAAGAAGTGTCTGTTTTTTTGCTCTACCATCTGAGCCACGCCGCCCCGTAAATTCCTAGACTTGCAATGTTTAACAAAGGAGCTTCTGCCACGTCACTATTAGCTTACCTAATAGTCAAAGAGAACAAGAATACACAAATGAACAAGGGAATATTTTTAAAAAATCACGGCGTATCATCGTTTTATCGCCACAATTTTAACAATTTTCACTTTTCTGTCATTGACACACAGGGGGCGCCACTGACTCCCTTGTTTTTTAAATGTAGATCAAGGGTGTTTTTGTGGCTTGTGCAGCCCTTTGAAGTATTTGCGATTGAGGGCTATATATCCATCCATCCATCCATCCATTTCCTACCGCTTATTCCCTTTCGGGGTCACGGGGGGCGCTGGCGCCTATCTCAGTTACAATCGGGCGGAAGGCGGGGTACACCCTGGACAAGTCGCCACCTCATCGCAGGGCCAACACAGATAGACAGACAACATTCACACTCACCCTGGACAAGTCGCCACCTCATCGCAGGGCCAACACAGATAGACAAACATTCACACTCACCCTGGACAAGTCGCCACCTCATCGCAGGGCCAACACAGATAGACAGACAACATTCACACTCACATTCACACACTAAGTAAACTCTGATTGATTGATTGTTTTAAAAAACTTCAATCTATATCTGCAGCCTAACAAAAAGTAGACTTTTAAATAGTCAATACTGTAAATTTGCTGTGAATAAAGTAGTCAAAAAAATCGATTTCTTTGCCACTTGAGGCAGCTCAGCGAATCGTTCAGGATTCTGCACGGATGTGTACGTTTTAAAATAATTACTGCACTCTTAAATAATGTTTGTTTCGTTATCTTCTTTTATATGTATTCTTTCGTATGATATTGACATTGAAATAACGATTGCAAAACAAAAACATGTAAAAAGTGCACCAACATGACTGCTGTAAAACAAATTGACAGGAAGTGACAATGTCTTCGCGCATGTGTGGACAGATCCCGTCTTCTGGGACCGATCAGGTACTGACATCGCAGTACTGGGAAAAACCTACCGTATTTCCTTGAATTGCCGCCGGGCATATAGTATGCGCCTGCCTTGAATTACTGCCGGGTCAAACTCGCTTCCCAAAATATTACCGCCTGGTCAAACTCGTGACGTCACGAGTGACACTTCCCCTGTCATCATTTTCAAAATGGAGGAGGCTGATTTCAATACCGGCAATTTGAAGTCGCATAAAAGGAAGAAGATTAAGAGCTATTCAGTAGGATTTAAGGTCCAAGCTTACATCACACTCACATTTTTACTGCATGCCTTTGGTAAGTGCCGGAGTGAGAAGAGGTTTTAAATTAATTAGCGCCCCGGTGGCAATTCAAGGAAATACGGTAATCGTGATTTCACACAACAGAACAGCAACATTGCAAGAATATCATCCATTAAAAAAATATATATATACATGAATACTGTATTTTTCGGACTATAAGTGGCAGTTTTTTTAATAGTTTGGTCGGGGGTGCGACTTATACTCAGGAGCGACTTATGTGTGAAATTATAAACACATTACCGTAATATATCAAATAATATTATTTAGCTCATTCAGGTAAGAGACTAGACATATAAGATTTCATGGGATTTAGCGATTAGGATTGACGGATTGTTTGGTAAACATATAGCATGTTCTATATGTTATAGTTATTTGAATGACTCTTATCATAATATGTTACATTAACATACCAGGCACCTTCTCAGTTGGTTATTTATGCGTCATATAACGTACACTTATTCAGCCTCTTGTTCACTATTCTTTATTTATTTTAAATTGCCTTTCAAATGTCTATTCTTGGTGTTGGGTTTTATCAAATAAATTTCCCCCAAAAATGTGACTTATACTCCAGTGCCACTTACAGTATACACCAGGGGTCACCAACCTTTTTGAAACCAAGAGCTACTTCTTCGGTTATGATCAATGCGAAGGGCTACCAGTTTGATACACACTTAAATAAATTGCCAGAAATAGCTATTTGCTCAATTTTCCTTTTATGAATACATTTATATGTATAAAAAAAAAATGGATATTTCTGTCTGTCATTCCGTCGTACATTTTTTTTTCCTTTTACGGAAGGTTTTTTGTAGAGAATAAATGATGGAAAAAACACTTAATTGAACGGTTTAAAAGAGGAGAAAAAACGAAAAAAAAGAAAATTAAATTTTGAAACATAATTTATCTTCAATTTCGACTATTTAAAATTCAAAATTCAACGGAAAAAAATGAATAGAAAAACTAACTAATTCGAATCTTTTTGAAAAAAATAAGAAAATAATTTATGGAACATCATTAGTAATTTTTCCTGATTAACATTAATTTTAGAATTTTGATGACATGTTTTAAATAGGTTAAAATCCAATCTGCACTTTGTTAGAATATTTAACAAATTGGACCAAGCTATATTTCTAACAAACACAAATCATTATTTCTTCTAGATTTTCCAGAACAAAAATTTTAAAAGAAATTCAAAAGACTTTGAAATAAGATTTAAATTTGATCCTACAGTTTTTGTAGATTTGCTAGAATCTTTTTTTTGAATTTTAATCATAATATTTCACAAATATTCTTCGTCAAAAAATCAGAAGCTAAAATGAAGAATTAAATTAAAATGTATTTATTATTCTTTACAATAATAAAAAAAATAGATACTTGAACATTGATTTAAATTGTCAGGAAAGAAGAGGAAGGAATTTAAAAGGTAAAAAGGTATATGTGTTTAAAAATCCTAAAATCATGTTTGAGGTTGTATTTTTTCTCTAAAATGGTCTTTCTGAAAGTTATAAGAAGCAAAGTAAAAAAAATAATGAATTTATTCAAACAAGTGAAGACCAAGTCTTTAAAATATTTTCTTGGATTTTCAAATTCTATTCGAGTTTTTTCTCTCTTAGAATTAAAAATGTTGAGCACAGCGAGACCAGCTTGCTAGTAAATAAATAAAATATAAAAAATAGACGCAGCTCACTGGTAAGTGCTGCTATTTGAGCTATTTTTAGAACAGGCCAGCGGGCTACTTATCGGGTCCTTACGAGCTACCTGGTGCCCGCGGGCACCGCGTTGGTGACCCCTGGTGTACAACAACTGATCCCTTAGTAATACATACGTTGCTTTCATCCTCTCCAAGGTTCTGATAGTCATCATTGTCACCGACGTCCCACTGCGTCATCATTGTTGTTGTGGTTTGTGCAGCCCTTTGAGACACTAGTGATTTAGGGCTATATAAGTAAACATTGATTGATTGATTGATACAAAAAAAAATGTTCAAATTAGCCGTAGAGAACATAGAGAACATGCAAAAAACGTTCCCAACTCCTCAGTAAGGAAAGTAGCTATTGGCTGTCCTAAAAGTTACCAGAAGTTGTGAGATGACATCATTGCCTCATTTGCATGACAGATAGCAATGGAATAACGTTGTGGGAAAGTGCAAAAAAAAAAGGCTATATTATTAGAAATGCAACTAAATGTTGAACTAAACTTCTACTGATTCTTTTTTTTTTTTTTTTTTTTACATTTAAACCCATTGTTAAATGTTAAAAACAATGCTTTTCTTTTTCATAGAATTTTGTGACGGTAAAATTGAAAAGATTAGCAATTTGTAGGGGTGTGGGAAAAAATCGATTCGAATACGAATCGAATCGATTAAGTTGTGTGATTCAGATTTTTAAAAATCGATTTTTTTTTTTAATCAATCCAACAAACCACTACACAGCTATACCATAACAATGCAATCCAATTCCGATACCAAACCTGACCCAGCAACACTCAGAACTGCAATAAACAGAGCAATTGAGAGGAGACACAAACACGACACAGAACAAACCAAAAGTAGTGAAACAAAAATGAATATTATAAACAACAGTATCAATATTAGTTATAATTTCAGCATAGCAACGATTAAAAATCCCTCACTGACATTATCATTAGACATTTACAAAAATAAATAAAGAACAATAGTGTCACAGTGGCTTACACTTGCATCGCATCTCATAAGCTTGACAACACACTGTGTCCAATGTTTTCACAAAGATAAAATAAGTCATATTTTTGGTTCGTTTAATAGTTAAAACAAATTTACATTATTGTAATCGGTGGATTAAACATTGTCCTTTACAATTATAAAAGCTTTTAAAAAAAAAATCTACTACTCTGCTTGCATGTCAGCAGACTGGGGTAGATCCTGCTGAAATCCTATGTATTGAATGAATACAGAATCGTTTTGAATCAGAAAAATATCGTTTTTGAATCGAGAATCGAATCAAATCGAAAAAAATCTATATATTATCGAATCGTGACCCCAAGAATCGATATTGAATCGAATCGTGGGACACCCAAAGATTCACAGCCCTAGCAATTTGATTGCTTCAATGATAGGCGCCGAGCCCCTCCACGGACAATACCGAGCACCCACGGGGGATTGATGGCAACTTTCAATCTTTAAAATCATTTTTGAAAAATCTATCTTGTAGTTAATTTGTGCCAAGTTTGGTCCGTTTTACAAAATAATAAAGCCACAGATCATATGGGATATTATCTTCGCTGACCGTGTAATCCATCCATCCATCCATCCATCCATCCATCCATCCATCCATTTTCTACCGCTTATTCCCTTTCGGGGTCGCGGGGGGCACTGGAGCCTATCTCAGCTACAATCGGGCGGAAGGCGGGGTAAAACCTGGACAAGTCGCCACCTCATCGCAGGGCCAACACAGATAGACAGACAACATTCACACTCACATTCACACACTAGGGCCAATTTAGTGTTGCCAATCAACCTATCCCCAGGTGCATGTCTTTGGAAGTGGGAGGAAGCCGGAGTACCCGGAGGGAACCCACGCATTCACGGGGAGAACATGCAGACTCCACACAGAAAGATCCCGAGCCTGGATTTGAACCCAGGACTGCAGGACCTTCGTATTGTGAGGCAGATGCACTAACCCCTCTGCCACTGTAAAGCCACAGATCATATGGGATATTATCTTCGCTGACCGTGTAATGTTTTGTTGTAATACACACACGCCGAGCAGCCACTGGCAGAAATGTAGATCGGCGTATGGTATACAACAACTGACAACTAACTAATACATTAAACAAAAAGCCGTTTAATTAGCCGTAGAGAACATAGAGAACATGCATAAAACGACTTACTTGAGTTGTAACATTGATGCTCATAATTTCGTGTGTTCGTGAACGCAACCTCCTTCGCCGTAACCGTCATTGACACATAATGAGGAAGTGATATGTCGATGTTGTGACTACTGGCTAGCTTAGTGCAGCGTTGTTAATACTGTTATGAGGGAAAATGTTGACGTTTTAAGATCAACAAAGTCTCCAAAGATTCTGATGGTTCTGTCGGGCCGGACTTACAAGACCTTACTTGTAAGGTCTTGTAAGTGTAAGTCCTGTAAAAGTGTTGGTCATGTATGATGTCTTTTTGTTATTTTTGTTGGTGATGTGTAATGTCTATTGTTTAAATGTACGACAGTGAAAATGAATCCCCCCAACGGGGACCAATAAATCTAAATCAATTAATCAACTTGTACAATATTAGCGCCAAACACTCGTTGCTTGTTGTTGAAAAATGAAACCTAATTTCTTGTTGTAGTGGAAAATTTCTGTCCTAAACTAAATGCATTGGGAGAGACACGAAATGAGAGGTCAAGTCAACCCTGACCAAGTTGGTGGGGTGACACGACATAAGAGGTCAAGTCACCCTGAACATTGGACAGTTACATAAGTTGTTATGCTACAATCAGGCAAACAGGGAGTGTATAAATAAGAAGGGAAGACCAAGCCTGATGTGTGCTCTTATTAATTCCTTTCACGAGGGTGCACCATCTTTTGTCTCATGAGACACTGTCTGTTTTCATATCGATTCAATCCAACTTTGTACTATCTGATTGTGAGTAATTAAAACTGTTGTAACAAACTCTCTATTGTTCCTGTTTAAGATTCTGACTTTTCGACCATATAAAATTGGCGTCACGAACAGGATGAGGCCCCGGGGTTCAATCCCCGACTTTTCAACCACATTGTCGCAGTCAGCTATGTTTCTTCTTATTTGAGTTTGGCCAACTATGTTCTATCAGTCCCTCATCGGGTCTAAACCGAGTCAGTACCTCTTGGTTGGGTTTGTGTTTTGATACTAATGATAATGTGTCTGTGTGTGTAGGAGACGCACCTCCCAGCGGCCTCAGTGGTGCGTCGGTATTAAGTCGGGTCGGTGGACTGTCCGGGCTGCCATTGACCTCCAGAAGGCTCCTTTTGCACGGCGGGATGGGACTCTCCCCTCTTTCACCCCCTTCCTCCGGGCTGCCTCGGAGGCCTTCGGCGTCTGGAACTTGATCGGCTCCCTGCTGATCCATCCTCCTGCACTCTCCAGGTGGGTCACCCGGCGTGGAACCTTGACAACATCAAACCACAAAAATTAGCCATTTTGGGTAATATTGTCACTCAAAGCCTGTGGCTTGCAACACTTTATTAGAAGCCATGTTTATCTATTGTGAGTATACTAGCTTTTTTTAAGCTAATTTTGTACGTATACACCTCAGTCACGTTGGTACTTGATGGATGGATGGATAGATAGATGGATAGATACCGTATTTTTCGGACTATGAGTTGCAGTTTTTTCATAGTTTGGCAGGGGATACGACTTATACTCAGGAGCGACTTATGTGTGAACATACACATTACGTTAAAATATCTAATATTTAGCTCATTCACGTAAGACTAGACGTATAAGATTCCATCGGATTTAGCGATTAGGAGTGACAGATTGTTTGGTAAACGTATAGCATGTTCTATATGTTATAGTTATTTGAATGACTCTTACCATAATATGTTACGTTAACATGCCAGGCACTTTCTCAGTTGGTTATTTATGCGTCATATAACGTCCACTTATTCAGCCTGTTGTTCACTATTCTTTATTTATTTTAAATTGCCTTTCAAATGTCTATTCTTGGTGTTGGTTTTATCAAATTTCCCCCAAAAATGCGACTTATACTCCAGTCCGACTTATATGTTTTTTTCCTTCTTTATTATGCATTTTCGGCCGGTGCGACTTATACTCCGGAGCGACTTATACTCCGAAAAATACGGTAAATAGATGGATGGATGGACGGACACTACTTTTTTGATTCGTTCAGGAGAGTTCCCTGAGGAAAATTAAAATTCCAGCAGCAGTGTACAGAATTGAGATCGAATTTAAAAAGTAAATAATGAAGGAATAAATGGAAACAAAATAGAAAAACATTACAGTAAGAATAAAAATAAAAAGCAACAATGAGAATAAAAATATAACAGTAAAATAAGAATATAACAAGAGAAACTAGGCAGTAGTGACCATGTTATGAAAAAGTATTGGACTGTTATTGTTTTGCATCCCCTGTCATCCTAGTACCCCCCGCCCCCGCCCCAGAGAGGAAATGTGTGGGACAAAGGAGTTTTTTAGTCTATTAGTCCTGCACTTGGGATGAAGCAGTCTAGCACTGAACAGGCTCCTCTGGCTACTGATAACGCTATGCAGAGGGTGACTGGCATCATCCAGGATGCTCACTAGTTTTTCCACAGTCCTCTTCTCTGCCACCGTCACCAGTGAGTCCAGTTTTATTCCGATCGTAGAACCGGCCTGTCTGATCAGTTTCTCCAGTCTGGAGCTGTCCCCCACCATAGCACACTCTGATGTAGTACAGAACACTGGCAACCACAGACTGGTAGTGCATCCACAAGAGTTCTTTTTTTTTTTACAGACGTTGAAGGAGCGCAGCCATGAATTGATTAACGTGGAGCCCGACTTAAACAAGTTGAAAAACTTATTGGAGTGTTACCATTTAGTGGTCAATCATACGGAATATGTACTGAGCTGTGCTATTTACTAATAAAAGTTTCAATCAATCAATCAAAAAAGCCTCCTCTGGAAGAAGTACAGCCTGCTCTGTCTTGTCTTTGAAAAAAAAAAAATTCTATATATTAAACTGTTTTTTAAAGAGAAAACTATACCAAAAGGGCCCCACATCTTTTGATTTGTCAGTCTGTGGCCCTCAGTGGAGAATTGTTTGGGCACCCCTGCACTAGACTGATTGATTGAAACTTATTAGTAGATTGCACAGTACAGTACATATTCCATACAATTGACAACTAAATAGTAACACCCCAATAAGTTTTTCAACTTGTTTAAGTCGGGGTCCACGTTAATCAAATCATGGTAAGACCATCTAAGACTTTTTAAATACAGAGACTGATACTTGGTAAGATGCTTTTGATCAATGCAATCACATCATAAGTCCAACTTACCAATATCACAACCAATAACCACTCAGCATATTTGATATAATAAATGGTAAATGGGTTATACTTGTATAGCGCTTTTCTACCTTCAAGGTACTCAAAGCGCTTTGACACTATTTCCACATTCACCCATTCACACACACATTCACACACTGATGGCGGGAGCTGCCATGCAAGGCCCTAACCAGGACCCATCCGGAGCAAGGGTGAAGTGTCTTGCTCAACAACACAACGGACGTGACGAGGTTGGTAGAAGGTTGGGATCGAACCAGTAACCCTCAGGTTGCTGGCACGGCTATGCTCCCAACTGCGCCACACCGTCCCCAATGCTCCTGATGATATGCTCCTGTTTTTAGCGCCGGCTGAACTATTATTTCCCGCTGAATAAAACCTTGCAGAAGTCAATCAAGAATAACATTCAACTCCTGTGAGAAATCCCAGAGGTTTTACTATGGAGAGGAAATCACTTGAGATGTCACAAAAACTTGGTGAATACAGTAATACCTCAACTTAAGAGTGTTTTCAGATGACAGCTGTCCCTCAGCGAATTATGTTTTAAGTTACAAGCAAACATTTGAGTTCCAAGCATCCTCGCTTTTAGTTGGCGTAGCAAATGTCACAGTGAATCCCGAAAGATCCACCCAAAACATACAGTCTCGATGTCTAGCTTATAGCTAGACATCGACTTTGTTTTTCCAACCAAGGAAAGGAAGAAATTGAGTGTGGAGGACAGTGCTGGCAGAAAAAAAGTGAATGATATTCAATGAATTGAAAATTAAATCAACAAAAATATGACTCAGCGTGTCGCTGACTTGACGAAGACGTTCGAGCGTATCACTGCTAGTCTGCACCATATTGGAGCAGAATGAGTCAAACACCAGGCAAGGATGTTAAAATTATATCCAAACGGCAAACCTGTATCCATTAAAATATGGAAACGCTGCTGATGGTGTGTTTGACTGAGATGCTGTGCTTTATTATTACATTACTTCCTAAAACTCAAGTAGTTGTTTGTACTAGCTTCTATTGTGTTGTTTTATACAATATTTTGGTAACAGTAACAGTAACAAAGATTTAATTTAGAGTTATTTGGACACTAGGGGAACATATTCTGAGTAACAAAGACTTAATTTGGAGTTATTTGGACACTAGAGCTGGGGTCGGGAACCTTTTTGGCTGAGACAGCCATGAAAGCCAAATATTTCAAAATGTATTTGCGTGAAAGCCATATAGTATTTTTTAATACTGAATACAACTAAATGCATGCATTTTTAAGACCAACATTTTTAGAGTATAATAAGTCTCTTATTCTTTTTAATAACATTGTTCTTTTAAAGCTAACCAATAATAAATGTAATCCTTCTTACCATTAATGCAACATCTTGAACAGGCGCGATAAAAAACGAATGGTTGGATTAAAATGCATGAGAATGTTTCATAATTTGAACGTTATTTTTAACACGGTGATTACCAGCGGAATTATTCATTACTTATCGTGTTAAGCAATGTCAGCTAAGATTTATCTGAGAGCCAGATGCAGTCATCAAAAGAGTCAAATCTGCCTCTAGAGCCATAGGTTCCCTACCCCTGCACTAGAGGAACATATTGTAAGTACCAAAGACTTGAGTTAGGGTTAGTGTTAGGGTTATAGTAGTTTTGTGTTTTGTTATGTAAGAACAGACCATATTAATTAAAATGTATTAAAGGGAGAATCATATACAACAACTTCCTTACTTAGTACTAACAAGCAATCACTGAGTTTATTGAGGAAAGACTCTTAGTTAATGGCTTACTGCTTGTATAATAAGGCCATGCAGAATAAGGCATCAATAAGTACTTAAAAATGACTAAGAGCCAATATGTTACTAATTTGCATGTTAACAAGCAACTAATTAATGGTGAATATGTTCCCCATACTAAAGTGTTGCGAATATTTGTTATGTAAAAGTGTGTTTTTCTTGTAAAAAGCAGGTCCAAGCATCAATTACATTAATTTTAATTCATTTCAATTGCTGACTTTGATTTGTAATACAAGTTACAAATAAGAGATCCGTCACAGAGCCAATGAAGCTTGTGAGTTGAGGTACTACTGTATAGCAGAACAATGGTGTCCTTATACGGAATGTTACTTAATATCTACAGACGTTTATGATTGGGCAACCTGTTGTTTGGTTTAGTTTAGTTATTTCTTTCTTCGGTCAGTGGTCAACAAAATAAACAAACCGTTTTACATCCATGAATTCATGAATTGACAATTTTACAAACCAAAAATGTTTAGGCTGAAGTTGAGCACTTATTTCGCCTAACGGGGGTCAACAACCCGCGGCTCTTTAGTGCCGCCCTCGTGGCTCCCTGGAGCATTTTTAAAAATAATGTTTTTGTTTTACTATGTTTTTTTGTTTGAGGACAAACATGACCCAAACCTTCCCAATTGTTAGAACGCCCGATGTTTAACATGTTTGTGTGTATGCTTCACTGATGACCGTATCGTTTTGTCCTAATTTCAGTAGTTCTTGAACTCATCATAGTGTGGAGTGACACAACAGTTTGTTTACATGCAAAATCTTCCACTCCTTTGTCTCATTTTGTCCACCAAAAGTGTTATACTGTGCGTGAATGCACAAAGGTGCACTTTGTTGATGTTATTGACTTGTTGGAGTGCTAATCAGGCTATTTAGGCTAGCTTTATTTACATATTGCATCATTTTGCCTCATTTGTTGGTATATATGAGCTCATATCATTTCCTTTACTTTTATCCTCTTTGTATATAATTTATATACACATTACCTGTATGTAATATTGGCTGAATTTCTGATCGTTTTTTGTGTGCCCTGTTGTTCCAGACTACAGCAAACGTTACCTAGCTTTGCAAAGATTGTGATAAATCTATTAAAAGCAGACATTCTGACATTTCCTTTAACTTGGACGGACACATCTACACCTTTTGGCCATTAAAAGTCAGTCATTACCAGGAGTTATCTCACCTTCTGAGTAGCCTCTGATTTACAATGGGTTCGTAATCTTGTAAAAATCTGTAGAATAAATCACATTTCAATATTTCTGTCAACAAAGCTTTGCTTCAGCCTGTGACACAGTCATTTTGATAGTAGGCTATTATAGCTAATATCACCACCTACATCACGTGCTGACTTTATTATAACACAAGACTTTTAAAGTCATTTTGATGGTAGGCTATTATCGCCAATATAGACTTATATACAGCTTTTCATTTTTTGCAGCTCCAGACAGATTTGTTTTTAGTATTTGTCATGTTTTGTGGTCACGTTCTGCTTTGTTTTGGATTCATTGGGCATTCTTGTTTGTTTTGTCACTATGCCAACCCATCAGTTTTCACCTGTTATGTGTTCACGACTCACGCACCTGATTGGTCTGGACTAACGCACATGTCATCGCTGCACCTATTTAAGCCTGTAGTTGCCAGGCAGTCGGCCTGGCAACATCGCTTTCTACTCACCCTCGTCACACCCTTGTTATCCATGTTCCTTTCTTGTTCCAAGTAAGTTTTTTGTTATTCATGCCACAGTGCAAGTTTTGTTTTATGTCCGTAGTTTTGCCTCAGTGCAAGTTTTGTTTTCATCACCAAGTTTTGAACCTCCGCTGTGAGCGCCTTCGTTTGCACCTTTTTTGAGTTATTAATTAAAATGTTACGTCGTGTCCGGTCCAATCGCTTTGCACCACGGGAAAACAAACCACTCCAGAGTTCAAGTCATGACAGTATTTTTGGTCCAATATGGCTCTTTCAACGTTTTGGGTTGCCGACCCCTGGCCTAACCCTATTAACAATCTCAAATACAAGATGTAGCAAAACTAAGAGGCATCGGGCTCATACATTAAGCTTCATAGAAATGTGAAATTTTCTTCACAATTCTCCCCGTGACTGCGTGGGTTCCCTCCGGGTACTCCGGCTTCCTCCCACCTCCAAAAACATGCACCTGGGGATAGGTTGATTGGCAACACTAGATTGGCCCTAGTGTGTGAGTGTGAATGTTGTCTGTCTATCTGTGTTGGCCCTTTGATGTGGTGGCGACTTGTCCAGGGTGTACACCGCCTCCCGCCCGAATGCAGCTGAGCTAGGCTCCCGCGACCCCGAAAGGGACAAGCGGTAGAAAATGGATTGATAGATGGACAAAATATTACATGTACACCTTGCACACATCATAAACACTGTTCAAATATATACAGAGTAAAGACATAGACAAGCAGTTGTAAAATATCTCTGTATATGTGTTGGTTAAACATGTGTACCAATAATACACTATATAAAAACACTTACACATTGTTTTATTTACGTCTCACATTTAGTTTTGTAATTAACATTGATCATAGCATTACTTATTGGAGTGGATTCAAGAACAATATATTTTTCTAGGATATTGGTCTTAAAATGTGCTTTGATATATTTAATAGCGCACCTATCTTCTAATCCAGTGGTTCTCAAAAGGGGGTACGCATACCCCTGGGGGTACTTGAAAGTAAGCCAAGGGGTACGTGAGATTGTTTGAAAATATTCTAAAAATAGCAGCAATTCAAAATCTTTTATAAACATATTTATTGAATAATAATTCAACAAAATATGAATGTAAGTTCATAAACTGTGAAAAGAAATGCAAAAATTCAATATTCAGTGTTGACAGCTAGATTTGTTTTGTGGACATGTTCCATAAATATTGATGTTAAAGATGTCTTTTTTTTGTGGAGAAATGTTTAGAATTAAGTTCATGAATCCAGATGGATCTCTATTACAATCCCCAAAGAGGGCACTTTAAGTTGATGATTACTTCTATGTGTAGAAATCTTTATTTATAATTGAATCACTTGTTTATTTTTCAACAAGTTTTTAGTTATTTTTATATCTCTTTTTCCAAATAGTTCAATAAAGACTACTACAAATGAGCAATATTTTGCATGTACTGAAATTTAATAAATCAGAAACTGATGACATAGTGCTGTATTTTACTTCTTTTTCTCTGTTTTTTAATTAAAAATGCTTTGCTCTGATTAGGGGGTAGTTGAATTAAAAGATGTTCACAGGGGGTACATCACTGAAAAAAGGTGGAGAACCACTGTAGCACTTCCAAGGGGGTGAACAAGGGGATGGGTCAAATGCAGAGGACAAATTTCACCAAACCTAGGGTGTGTGTGACAATCATTGGTACTTTAACATTAATCTAATAAACAACTTTTTTTTTTAAATCAGAGTCATTTTTGGAATAGTTAAATAAACAAAGCAAAACAGGTCTGCCAGCGATGGCGGGGAAACTGTTATTGTGCCTGTCCTCGAGCGCGGCGTGATATAGTTATTAAGTTACAGCATGTGGATACAATAAATCATTTCAACATGTCTGAAAAGCAGTAGAAAGAAGCAGCACATATTCAGATCCTGATAATTCAAGTCTTATTATATCATTTGCAATGTACCACTTTGTTTACTTTTGGTGGGTTAAATTGTAGTTAAGGAGAGAACAATGGACAGAACAAAAGACAATAATTAAAAAAAAAAGGAATATGTAGAATAGATGAATAAGTAAAGGTAAAAAAAAATACTAAAATGAAAAAAGAACTGAATGAAATAAGCAAATCTATTAATGATAAATGGAAGAAATATCAGTAAAAATGTAACAAACGCACAACTTACAAATTAAATAAATAAATGATAAATGGGTTGTACTTGTATAACAAAAGGTGGACATAGATTTACCAACGACAAAGGAAAGAAAAGAAAGAAGGAAAAGTGTTTTGAAAAATAAAATGCAAATAAAAATTGTACCTTTTTCTTTTTTAATGAACGATGACTTACTTTTCATGATGCCACCTTGCTCGCTCGTGAATAAAGTCCATCCACTGGCAAAGCTGAGCGACTCCAGTCTGATGGCTAACTTTTCCTTTGCAGCATGTACGCACGCACATACACACACACACACACACACACACACACGCACGCAGGCGTATAGATGTGAGCACTAGCAGCAGTGAAGAAAGACTGTCTGCTGCTTGTGCTGCGTTCGACTCCAAGCTGAGGGGATGAAGGCTGGGAAGTGGAGTGGGAGGGAGCCCCACTGACACAATGTCCCATCAAATATTTACTGCAGGCTGCAGATCAGGGATGTCAGAAGGATTGCAAGCAGGTGCGTGATGGGAATCCCAGAAATGTTTCATCAATGAGTTGATTATTTGAAGAGCATTTATCAGGACTTGTTCAATCCAATCCAATCCAGTTTATTTGTATAGCACATTTAAACAATATAAATGTTTCCAAAGTTCTGCACAACATGTCACGCCTGTGGATTATGTTGTGGTTTTGTTATGTTTGGTCGTGTTATGTTTTTTTTTTTTGGGACATTCAGTTCTTGTGTTTTGCACTTCCGGTTTTGTTTCCATAGTTACTCATTAGTTTCCACTAGAGATGCGCGGTTTGCGGTTCATCCGCGGATAAACCGCGGGTCGGGCGGGGGACATGACGAAAACATTTATTTTAATTAGATCCGGGCGGGTGGCGGTTGAATCATCCGGAAATATTTGATATACTTTGTGTCATAACTGGGCTTGGACATGGATTGTTTCTTCGATGCAGATGAGGATCAATACGAGCGAGGCGTGGACGTGAGTACATAGTTGTTTATTATATAATATATACAAAACAGGGAAAACAAAAACACTTGCTCAAGGGCATGAAAGACAATTTAACTATAAACTTAAACAGCACGATGGCAAGACTAAAGACATGAAACAAAAGAGTGCACTGTGGCATAAATATATAAACTTACTCGGCATGGAACTGTGGACAGGACGTGAAGGTTTGAATAGCATGGGTAGGGTGCATGTGAGTGTGAGGATCCCAGGACGAAGACAAGAAAAAGAGTGACTTAAATAGCTGTGATGATTAGTGAAAACAAGTGAGGCTGAGAACCGGGACGTGACATGACAGGTGAAAAGTAATGAGTTGACATGGAAACAAACAAAACCAGGAAGTGCAAAACGTGACTGAATGTCCAAAAACTAAACATAACTTACAGGCGTGACAGAGCCCCCCGTTAAAGACAGCTTCTAGATATCCAAAAACCCCAAAACAAAACTATGATTAAAAGTCATGGGAGGGCGGTGGGGGACATGGCGGTGGATCCCGTGTCACAAAGCGAAGAAGACAATAGGAAAGGCTACTATTCTCTAGAATGTCTTCCGGCAGTCACCCAGATAAGTATTAGGGCGTGCTATGAAGTCATTGACTTTGTCACCCTCTACAGTATATACGATCTGCTTGTCAGTCCAGCATCATGTTGTGTGTGGCTTTCGCAGCAACACGCACACGACTGCAAGGCATACTGGGTGACACAGAGTACACTAATGGTTGTGATATAAACAATTTTAACACTCTTAGTAATATGCGCCACGCTGTGAAGCCACACCAAACAAGATTGACAAACACATTTCGGGAGAACATCCTCACAGTAACACAACATAAACACAACGCAACAAATACCCATAATCCTTTGTATCCATGACACCCTCTGACTATTTTATACATTCGCTAGCAGCAAACCCCGCCACCCCCCCACCCCGTACGTCAGTAAGGTGGGCGGGGATGGGGGCGCGGGTGTGTAAAATATATTCAGGAAGTCTCGCGGATACAACGGATTCTGGGTATTTGTTGTGTTGCGTTTATGTTGTGTTACTGTGAGGATGTTCTCCGGAAATGTGTTTGTCAGTCTTGTTTGCTGTGGCTTCACAGCGTGGCGCATATTAGTAAGTGTTAAAGTTGTTTATATCACAACCATCAGTGTACTCTGTGTCACCCAGTATGCCTTTCAATCTTGTACGTGTGATTGCGGAAGCTGCACACATGTAGCCAGACTAACAATCGGTGCGTACATGTTGTTGAAGGTGTCAAAGGCAATGGCTTCACAGCACGCCCAGATCCTTGTCATCAGGATGAACGCCAATTGGATTATCGCGAGGACGTTAGCGGCTCCAATTGTCTTCGTTACTCTGTGAAACAGGTTTAAATAGCTCTGTGAGTGGTAAGGGTGGCCAAACTCTGATGTATTTCAGCGGGCGGGTGGTGGGCAGATGCGTTTCTGATAAAATGTTGTTTCGGGTGGATGGCGGGTGGATGACGACTTTGGTGACGCGGTTGCGGATGATATAATTGCCTATCCGCGCGTCTCTAGTTTCCACCTGGTCTCCAAGTCACGCCCCTGTCCTCAGCCCTCACACCTGTTAGTAATCATTGTCATAGTCATTATTTAAAGCCATTCTGTTTCTGTCCTCCTGCTGGCAACTTTACCCTACCGTGCCTTCTGATACCTACTCTACCTGACCCTCATCTACCTTCATGCCTTGCCTTGCTGTTTGTTATTTTGACCACGCCACGTAAGTTTTTGGTCTGTTTTGTGCCACCGTTATTGTCTTTTTTTCATTTGTATCTAGTTATTCCATTGTGCTGTTTTTGTTTGAGTATAGTCTAGTTCAGGGGTCACCAAACTTTTTGAAACTAAGAGCTACTTCTTGGGTACTGACTAATGTGAAGGGCTCCCAGTTTGATACACACTTAAATAAATTGCCAGAAATAGCCAATTTGCTCAATTTACCTTTAAGAAATATATATGATATATATACAAACACAAAAATGGGTATTTCTGTCTGTCATTCCGTCATTTTTTTCCTTTTACGGAAGATTTTTTGTAGAGAATAAATGATGAAAAAATACTTAATTGAACGGTTTAAAAGATGAGAAAACAAGAAAAAAATGAAAATGTTATTTTGAAACATAGTTTATCTTCAATTTCGACTCTTTAAAATTCAAAATTCACCTGAAAAAAAGAAGAGAAATACTAGCTAATTCGAATTTTTGAAAAAAATTAAAAAATAATTTATGCAACATCATTAGTAATTTTTCCTGATTAAGATTAATTTTAGAATTTTGATGACATGTTTTAAATAGGTTAAAATCCAATCTGCACTTTGTTAGAATATATAACAAATTGGACCCAGCTATGTTTCTAACAAAGGCAAATCATTATTTCTTCTAGATTTTCTAGAACAAAAATTTTAAAAGAAATTCAAAAAACTTTGAAATACGATTCAAATTTGATTCTAAAGATTTTCTAGATTTGCCAGAATAATTTTTTTGAATTTTAATAAGTTTGAAGAAATATTTCACATATATCCTTCGTCGAAAAAACAGAAGCTAAAATGAAGAATTAAATTAAAATGTATTTATTTTATTTGAACATTGATTTAAATTGTCAGGAAAGAAGAGGAAGGAATTTAAAACGTAAAAAAGCAATGTATTTGAAAATCCTAAAATAATTTTTAAGGTTGTATTTTTTCTCTAAAATTGTCTTTCTGGAAGTTATAAGAACCAAAGCAAAAAAAAAAAAAAAAGAATTTATTTAAACAAGTGAAGACCAAGTCTTTAAAATATTTTCTTGGATTTTCAAATTCTATGAGAGTTTTGTCTCTCTTAGAATTAAAAATGTCGAGTAAAGCGAGACCAGCTTGCTGGTAAATAAAAAAAATAAAAAAAATAGAGGCAGCTCACTGGTAAGTGCTGCTATTTGAGCTATTTTTAGAACAGGCCAGCAGGCTACCTGGTGCCCGCGGGCACCGCGTTGGTGACTCCTGGTCTAGTTTGTTACCCGCCATTGTGCGCGCTAGTGATGGGTTAATGAGGCTTCATGTTTCGACACATTGCAAAACTGTATTGATACTGTCACTAAATACTGACATCTGCTGGACATTAAAAATCCCTACAGGCAACCTATGGACCGACTCAACTGACACTGATTTTATGACCTAGTATATACAATAATATAAACCAAGTCATTGTATTTCATTTAGGATTATTTCATATCTTCATTTAAATAAAAATATATTTTCATCTTTTTTAGGTACTGTCAATAAATAATGTGAACATGATTGATTGACACTTTCATTAGTAGATTGCACAGTTCAGTACATATTGCGTACAATTGACCACTAAATGGTATGCACATGCATCATAACATGGAAATCTAAGAGAGCGTGTTGTGAATGACGATACTTGTGGACTGGGATTTTTTTTTTTTTTTTTTTTTTTTTTTTTACATGCGCTCTGTATACGCAGCGTTGATTGATTGAAACGTTTTAGTATATTGCACAGTACAGTACAATTGACCACTAAATGGTAACACCCAAATAAGTTTTTAAACGTGTTTAAATCGGGGTCCACGTTAATCAATTCATGGTAAATGTCACACCTATGGATCTTGTTTTGTCATGTTATGTTTTTGATTTTGGACAATCAGTCACGTTTTGCACTTCCTGGTTTTGTTTGTTTCCATGCCAACCTCATTAGTTTTCACCTGTCACGTCCCTGTTCTCAGCCTCACCTGTTTTCACTAATCCTCACAGCTATTTAAGTCACTCTTTTTCTTGTCTTCGTCCTGGGATCCTCACACTCACACACACGCACCCTACCCATGCTGTCCAAACCTTTACGTCCTGTCCACAGTTCCATGCCGAGTAAGTTTATATATTTATGCCACAGTGCTATTTTTGTTTTGTCTGTTCATAGTTCATTCATGCCAATCGAGCAAGTGTTTTTGTTTCCTGTTTGTATTTTGTAGCCAAGTTTTATACCTCCTTGTGAACGCCCTTAGTTTGATTATTTTTGATTATAGTGTTTGTTTATTTAATAAATCATGTACTTACATTCATGCCTGACTCGTCCCACATCATCCTTGCATCGAGGAAGCACAAACATCCACAGCCCGAGCCTGACAGTAAAAAGGTATGGGTTCGAGCTGGGTTTGTGAACAAGTGCCCTAAATAACTCAGCATGAAAAACTACAGTCCTCCACTCTACCAACTGAGCTATCAAAGAGATTGTTTGTGGCTGTTTTTTAATGTAAGAAATAGGATTTTGTGTGGGTGGGACAATGCTAGAAACTTTCAGAGAACAGGATGAAAAGACAAGGAAATGAACACAAATACCTTTTTTTCCCGATACGTGATCAAAATATTCCCACACGGTGGGAATGATCTCCGACAACGATAAATTACAAAAGACCAACGACACTAGTTATTGTCTTTTGTTCATTTGTATCTCGTCATGCCATTGTGTAGTGATGGGTCCGGCTACACCGATGCATCAGCGCATGCGTCGAGCTCATAGAGCGAAACCCTGTGTCGGTGTGCGTACCGCTCTTAGAAAGTCACGTGACCGACCATGAGCTGTTTCGGTCTCGTGACAGATACACCAACTGTGTCGCACTGGCACCTGCATGCCGACCCGTGTTTATAAGGAAGCACATCTGTCAACGAGATGCTGCTGCCAACAGAATCGACGCACTTCTGTTGTTGTTCATTTGTCATTTATCGTCGTCGGAGATCATTTCCACCGTGTGGGAATATTTTGGTCATATATAGGAAAAACAGGTATTTGTGTTCATTTCCTTGTTTCATCCTGTTCTCTCAAAGTTTCTAGCATTGTCCCACCAACACAAACATCCTATTGCTTACATTACGAAGCAGTAAGAAATGATCTCTTCGATAGCTCAGTCGGCAGAGTGGAGGACTCTAGTTGTTCGTGATGAGTTCCTTAGGACAGTGGTCCCCAACCACCGGGCCGCCGTGGCCCGATTGGTACCGGGCCGCAGAAGAATTTTTTATTTAACCTTCCTCTTGTGTTAGCTTTCTGTTACCATCTCTTATGTTAACGGGTCGGTTTTGACCCATGTCTTAAATCAGCTGTAAAATACACTAAAAACAATTATCTATCATCCAATTTGTTTCTCATCTCTTGGTTACCTCGTTAGGTTTCCTTATCCATGAAAATATTGGTTTTAATATTTTTGGTGTGGGCCATTGGGCCTTTTTTTGTCAGTATACCCCTCGATTTCAACTGAAAAAATGGTAAAACGAACCTCAAGAGAATCGTATAAATAAAAAAAAAGGTTGTTGTGTTACCTGACCATTACTGAGGGGTATTAGAACACATTTCTTAAATAAATTTGTTTTATTTATTTTTTCATTTTAATAATTTTAACATAGTAACAACTCTATACTGAATTGACCTCAAATGTCTGGACATTTTAGTTTTTAAATGCATAAAAGAACCACATAAATTTTGTTTGTTTTTGTACTGGATAACAAGGTAAAATGAGGATCCACTAAAGCTCACATGATTGGGAGAGGAGCTGGCCGTCAGTGTGTTCAGTTTTGGCTCTACTTAGTGCTTTATAGTCTTATTTTTTATAACTGGGTCGAAACCGACCCTAACAACACCAATGTCATAATTTCAACCAGAGCATTTTATAATTTAGTGAAACAAAAAAAACAAGTTTTATTTTGTTGAAATAGAGGTTCCTGACAAAGTCAAAAAGCCTTGATGCATAAAAATAAATGTATGTGGTTCTTTTATGCATTTAAAAACTAAAACGGGTCGGTGCCGACCCTAACACAAGACGAAGGTTAAAAAAAAAAATATTTTTTTTTTTTATTAAATCAACATAAAAAACACAATATACACTTACAATTGACCGGTCTGCGGATGAAAAAAAGGTTGGGGACCACTGCCTTAGGGCACTTGTTCGAACCCTTTACCTTTTTACCATGAATTGATTAATCCAGCTGAGATAGGCGCCAGCGCCCCCCGCGACCCCAAAAAGGGAATAAGCGGTAGAAAATGGATGGATGGATGATTAATCTGGACCCGATTTAAACAAGTTGAAAAAGGTATTTGGGTGTTACCATTTAGTGGTCAATTGTACGGAATATGTACTGTACTGTGCAATCTACTAATAAAAGTTTCAATCAACAGTGCGTATTTAGAGCGCATGTAAAAAATAAATATAAAAATTCCCAGTCCACGAGTGTCCTCATTCACAACACGTTCTCTTAGATTTCCATGTTATGATTGTAGCTGAGATAGGCGCCAGCGCCCCCCGCGACCCCAAAAGGGAATAAGCGGTAGAAAATGGATGGATGGATGGATACATGTGCATACCATTTAGTGGTCAATTGTACGGAATATGTACTGAACTGTGCAATCTACTAATAAAAGTTTCAATCAATCATGTTCACATTATTTATTGACTGTATCTAAAAAAGATAAAAATAGATTTTTATTTAAATGAAGATATGAAATACAATGATTTGGTTTAGGTCATAAAATCAGTGTCCGTTGAGGTTGCCTGTAGGGATTTTTAATGTCCAGCAGATGTCAGTATTTACTGACACAGTATTGACAGTATCAATATAGCTCATCAACCCATCACTACCATTGTGCTGTTTTTGTTTGAGTATAGTCTAGTTTGTTATCCGCCATTGTGCGCGCCCTTCGTTTTCCTGTTTTTGTTTTTTTTAATTATAGTGTTTAATGAATTAAATATATACTTACATTCTCGTCTGTCTCGTTCCAATCATACTTTGCGTATAAGAAGCAAAACAAATCCAAGTCCATGTGTGACATAACAATATCAAAACAAATATTCAAATATCCCTAGCTGCACCAATGACTGAATAAAAAATAAAACCAATACAGAAATAAAAAATAAATATGATTTAAAAACGATTTTAAAGGGTAAAACCAATCAAAACAATAAATAGAAATAAAAATAAAAAACAGAGGACCACACAACTCACTTAGTGTTAAAAGCCAAAGAATAAAAGTGGGTCTTAAGACGAGACTTAAAATACTCCACTGTGGGAGCAGTTTGAACATTGAGGGGCAGATTGTTCCAGAGCTTAGGGCCGACCACAGAGAAGGCCCTGTCTCCCCTGGTTTTAAGTCTGGTCTTGGGCATCACGAGCTGGAGCTGGCTCTCGGACCTCAGAACACGCAAAGGAGTGTACATTTGGACGAGGTCTGAGATATAATGAGGTGCCAGTCCATATGTGTCTCCGCTGGATGTAGTGTTGCCAAATCCTGGAAAAATAAACAAAAGACACTTTATCTTTACCCTTAATTTTACTTTATGTGCCTTTTATAATTGATGTGAAATGAGTTTGATATTGGCCCTGCGACATACTTACCAACCTTGAAACCTCTGATTTCGGGAGGTGGGGGGTGGGAGGGCGTGGTCGGGCATGGGGCAAGGGGCGTGGTTAAGAGGGGAGGAGTATATTTACAGCTGTTGTGTGCGCAGTTGTGCACTGCACTTTCTAAAAGCCATAGATGTTATTGTCACATATGCATGATTAATTGATTGATTACACTTATTAGTAGATTGCACAGTACAGTACATATTCCGTACAATTGACCACTAAATGGTAACACCCCAATAAGTTTTTCAACTTGTTTAAGTCGGGGTCCACGTTAATCAAATCATGGTACAAATATATACTATCAGCATAATACAGTCAACACACAAGTTAATCATCATAGTATATACATTTAATTATTTACAATCCGGGGGGTGGGATGAGGAGCTTTGGTTGATATCAGTACTTCAGTCATCAACAATTGCATCAACAGAGAGATGGACATTGAAACTTATTAGAATATGTACAGTGAGCAGAGAACATAGTGAGTTCAGATAGCATAAGAACAAGTATATACATTAGAAATACATTCGATTATTTACATTAGGTTATTTACAATCCGGGAAGATGGGATGTGAATGGAGGATTAGTAAAGGGTTGAAATTGCCTGGAGGTGTTGTGGTGCATGTACAGAAGATGGCAGTATTGTCATGTTTAAGAGTGTCACATGCTGTTTACGGCAGACGAACTGCCTTACGGTAGACGTAAACGTGACTGCTGTTGTTGTGTGTTGTTTTACCGCGCTGGGAGGAGGTTAATGAAACTGCCTAACAATAAACCCACATAAGAAACCAAGAACTCGCCCTCGATCATTCTACAGTTATAACGTCATTGGGCAGACACGCTCTTTATACACGTCACTCAGGTCCATGGAGCTGGAGGGGGCGTGGCCTTCAGCGGCCTAACAGCCTGGTGGTGAAAGCTGTTGGTGAGTCTGGTGGTGCGAGAGCGGAAGCTCTTGTATCTTCTTCCAGAGGGAAGATAAAACAATAACACAATTAACGGAATATAACCAATCACAGCTCTTTAACGCTGAACCTAAGAAAGCGGGCTGGGAATTAGTTATGAAGAAGAGGCTTTAACATCTCTGCAATATCTGGTATAAGGTGAAAAGGACACTTTCTTAGTTGTACTGCTGTGATGCCATCTACACAACTGTAAATTAAATATATTTGCTGCTTGTGTCAATATCACAATGTTACTTTAAATCCTTTTTATGATATAATTATTTAATGAATGCATCCAAATACTTTATTAGTAATTATTATGTGCATGAACAAATAACAGTTAATATTGTATGAAGCGTTTTTGTTTTTTTTTCAACTAGAGTGTTGGCCCTGCGATGAGGTTGCGACTTGTCCAGGGTGTATGCCGCCTTCCGCCCGATTGTAGCTGAGATAGGCTCCGGCGCCCCAGTGACCCCAAAGTGAATAAGCGGTACAAAATGGATGGAAAGAGATTCTGGCACATTAACATTGGATTAATAACAGTCCTTTACAATCTCACTAATACCTTTTAGAAAAGGCCAACTATTAAATTTTTCGGACACGATAAAGCAGAGTACCCCTAAAATTTTTGACGCAGGGGCTGCATAGGGTAAAAAAAATTTGGCCAGGGGCTAAGCTGTGTGTGTGTGTGTGTATATATATATATATATATATATATATATATATATATATATATATATATATGAGGTCAGTAAGACAGTAGCCCCGCGCAGCAGTCCCAGCTGCAGTCGGAGCAGGGAGGAGACCCACATGTGCAAAGCTGTTGCGAAATGTAAATGTTTCCACACTGCCATTTCACGCTAAAATAAGTCTTGGAAGGTCCCAATCCCATCGTCAATAGATCCGGTTCGTCCGTGAAAGTCTCCCGTTTGATCAAATTTGACACTCTAACAACAAGGGTCACCAACCTTTTTGCAACCAAGAGCTACTTCTTGGGTACTGATTAATGTGAAGGGCTACCAGTGTGATACACACTTAAATAAATTGCCAGAAATAGCTAATTTTCTCAATTTAATAAATAAATCTATATATAAAAAATGGGTATTTCTGTCTGTCATTCCGTCGTACATTTTTTTTTTTCCTTTTACGGAAGTTTTTTTGTAGAGAATAAATGATGAAAAAAAAAACACTTAATTGAACGGTTTAAAAGAGGAGAAAACACGAAAAAAATAAATGTAATTTTGAAACATAGTTTATCTTCAATTTCGACTTTTTAAAAATCAAAATTCAACCCAAAAAAAATTTATAGAAAAACTAGCTAATTCGAATATTTTGGGAAAAAATAATTTATGGAACATCATTAGTCATTTTTCCTGATTAAGATTAATTTTAGAATTTTGCCGACGTGTTTTAAATAGGTTCAAATCCAATCTGCACTTTGTTATAATATAAAACAAATTGGACCAAGCTATATTTCTAACAAAGACAAATCATTATTTCTTCTAGAGTTTCCAGAACAAAAATTTCAAAAGAAATTCAAAATACTTTGAAATAAGATTTAAATTTGATTCTACAGATTTTCTAGATTTGCCAGAAATTTTTTTTTAAATTTTAATCATAATACGTTTGAAGAAATATTTCACAAATATACTTTGTCGAAAAAACAGCAAGTAAAATGAAGAATTAAATTAAAATGTGTTTATTATTCTTTACAATAAAAAAAAATACTTGAACATTGATTTAAATTGTCAGGAAAGAAGATGAAGGAATTTAAAAGGTAAAAAGGTATTTGTGTTTAAAAATCCTAAAATAATTTTTAAGGTTGTATTTTTTCTCTAAAATTGTCTTTCTAAAAGTTATAAGAAGCAAAGTAAAAATAATAAATTCATTTATTTAAACAAGTGAAGACCAAGTCTTTAGAATATTTTCTTGGATTTTCAAGTTCTATTTGAGTTTTGTCTCTCTTAGAATTAAAAATGTTGAGCAAAGCGAGACCAGCTTGCTAGTAAATAAGTAAAATTAAAAAAAATAGAGGCAGCTCACTGGTAAGTGCTGCTATTTGAGCTATTTTTAGAACAGGCCAGCGGGCGACTCTTCTGGTCTTTACGGGCTATCTGGTGACCCCTGCTCTAACATTTAACAATGGATTTAAATGTAAATGCCTTGTGGTTAGAGTGGCCGCCCTGAGATCAAAAGGTCATGAGTTCAAATCCCGGCTGAGTCATACCAAAGACTATAAAAATGGGTCCCATTACCTCCCTGCTTGGCACTCAGCATCAAGGGTTGGAATTGGGGGTTAAATCACCAAAATGATTCCCGAGCGTGGCCACCACTGTTGCTCACTGCTCCTCTCACCTCCCAGTGGGTGAACAAGGGGATGGGTCAAATGCAGAGGACAATTTCCCCACACCCAGTGTGTGTGTGACAATCATTGGGTCTTTAATTTTAACTGCAAAGACATCCGCACTGCTCAAGAAGCGACCCCAAAGCTACTAACTGTCATGTCTGTGTGATAATGTTTTGTTTTTTGGACACTTCGTTCCTGTTTTTGCAGTTCCTGTTTTGTTTTGTTACCTTGACTACCCATTAGTTTTCACCTGTCTCACGTTTTGCACTCGCAGCCCTGTTTTCACTTATCATGTCACTGCTATTTAAGGCTGTCTGTTTCTGTTGTTCGTCCTGACAACTTCACCCTCCATCACCTGCTACGCACCTTGTAATCCTTGCCAATGATCCATGTCCCGTTCTCGTTCTGTAAGTTTTTTTGTTATTTATGCCACAGTGCAAGTTTTTGTTTTATGTTCATAGTTTTGCATTAGTGCGAGTTTTGTTTTCACAGCCAAGTTTTTGTACCGCCATTGTGCGTGCCTTTTTGTTTGCCTTTTTTTGTGCAGTTATAGTGTTAAATTTAAAACATATCTTTACCTTCATGCTATGTCCGGTCCAAGTTCACTTGCATCTCGGGAAAACAACCACCTCATAGTCCAAGTATTGAAACTAACAAAGAAAGCTGGTGGCATTTGAAAACTTGAAAAACTTTGCCAGAGTCGAGTTGAAGGCTATATCACACATTGCTGAAGAAACTGAAGAAACTTGTTTTTTTGTCAGCAAAAATCTAGTCTGTTCGTTCATTTTATTCTTTTTTGCCTCCAGGTGTGCGCAAACTACAGATAAATCTAAATTTAAAAGATAATACATGTAAAAAGGTTATTGAATTGGCCATGAGGAACAGGATGGCGTCGGCATGAAAAATCAAATAGGTAGAATAACTTTTCAAGAAAATAACAGTTACAAGTTACTTTAATCTATAGCCAACTGCGATACAAGATCATGATATCATCCTTCCCTAGTAAACAAGCATTGGTAAGCGTTCCATTGATAATTACCAAAATCCGTGTCTAGAATGCTAATTACCTGATAAATCATTGCACCAAACACTTAGAATTATTGTATTTTGAGGAACATTTTCGTAGACACCTGATTTGACGTTGCTCAGAAGTCGATGCGGTCCACTAAAACTGCAAAGTTTGCACTAAGCCGGCATGTATTGATCATGTATTGTGCAAATTTGATTATTTTTGCTTAAGACAAAATAAAAAAACAGCCTGCTCAGTGGCCTAGTGGTTAGAGTATCCGCCCTGAGATCAATAGGTCGTGAGTTCAAACCCCGGCCGAGTCATACCGAAAACTATAAAAATGGGATCCATTACCACCCTGTTTGGCACTCAGCATCGAGGATTGGAATTGGGGGTTAAATCACTAAAATGATTTCCGAGCATGGCCATTGGTGCTGCTCATTGCTCCCCTCTCTTCCCAGTGTGTGGAACAAGGGGATTGGTCAAATGTACCACAACTTGTGTGTGACTATCAGTGGTACTTTTAACTTTTAGAAATATATATTTTTGCATCATAGAGAAAAGAAAATTACAACACAGTTTAATTGGCATATATTAATATCTATATTATGTTCATTTTTATTTAGCCTAAATATTTTTTTTATTCCTTGGCCTCTCTTGACAGAGGGAAACTACACTTTCTTTTTGAGAATTTTGCCCGTTATGGCTGATCAACGCAGTTCTTTCATATCTTTTAGTCAAACACTTCTAGCAAGAGGCAGCTAACTGTTAGGAAATGTTCTAAGGTGGACCCCGGGATGCAGAGAAGGAAGGCAAGGTAGTAGTACAAAAGGAAAACATTTAATAATTCCAAAATGGAAACAAAGGGCGATGGGGCAGAAGTGTACACCATGATGAAACTATGATGCGTACGCATGGTGGGTCCGATGGGGTATTCATATGGATATTAAAGTCCCCCATTATAATTATATTATCGGCGTGCGTCACTAGATCAGCAACGAACTCTGAGAATTCATTGATAAAGTCCGAATAGGGCCCTGGGGGGCGGTAGATAACAGCCAGGTGTAGAGGCAGCGGTGTGACATACCTCATA